>NW_020456210.1:2495952-2548842 GCF_003342845.1 Nothoprocta perdicaria | reverse complement strand
GGCAACGCGCGCGCGGGGAGGCGCGGGCCGGAGCGGAGCGGAGCGGAGCGGGGCTGCCGCCCGGCACTCACCATGGCGCCGGCGCCGCCGCTCCTCCCGCACGGCAGCAGAGACACGCGCGACCGCCGCCCCACGAGCGCTCCAGGAAGCTGCGTCAGAGGAGCGGCCGCTTCCGCCCGCGGCGCCGCCGCGCGGCCTGCCGGGAGGCGGCCGTTGGAGCGGCCGTTAGCGGCCGTTGCGGCCATGGCAGAGCGCCGCGCTGCCCGTTAGTCCCCACTGTTCCTAAACAACCTTCCGCAGCGGGAGGGTAACTTCCACACTGCGTTTGAGGGCCAAACATTTTAAATCCTGTTCCCTTGGTTTGATTTCGAAGAGGCTCCTGGCCTCTAAGGGCACCTGACAAGCAATGCCTGGTTGTTGCTGCCTGCTCTGTCTCTTGAATAAACAATTGGATACAAATCCTTCTGATCCTAAATCACTGGTAGTTGTGCTGAGGGTAGCTCTGCGAGTGTTCAGCCACATTTTCTACGCAAAAAGCTTGTTGCCTGCTTGTGCAAGCAAATAGAGCTGGTTTAAAATTACCTTATTGAATAGTTTGTTCCCTTACTCCTTTTCCCAGCTGCTTAAAAACACTCTGTTTTTGTTTTAAAAATGGAAGTAGCACTATTTGTAATTTGTAATTAAAGTGCAAGACCAGGGCCTTTGGCAAAGGCAGGTCTACTAAGGGTAAAAATGCCTTGGGATGTCCTCCGAAACTGCCCTTAAGGAGGGTTTGGACAATTAACCCAAGTTGTGCGCTTTAAGCTGTCCTGCAAAATAACCAGAGATGAAGCAATTAACCTTTAATCAGGAAGATGACGTGCAGTTGAGCACTACAGGAAAGCAGTGGCAAATAAGCCGGGTGTAACGCGTTGCTTAGCTCTGCCCACTGGCCAGCTCGGCCTTTAGAAGATGACACGCTCTCCTCTCCGTGAAGCATTTCAGGCCCCATGGGCAGCTGCTCGGGGAGGTCTCAGTGGGAGCCCCATGTGCTCCCGTGTCCTCGTGGCCCAGTGGAGCTCTCCGCATCGTGGGGGTGCAGGGCAGACCCCTTCCCTGTCTTCTCCAGGGCTAACGACTTGGCCAGTGATCACAGAAACTAGGCTGGGGCTTACTTGAGTCATTGCAGGCATTTCAAKCTCGAGGCAGATAAAACCGTGGAAGGAAGATAGAGACTCTCCACCAAATCCAATTCTTTGATTCCCAGCAGAAAACTTACAGATGTATTACTGTGATTTATGTATACTGAATTTAACTGAATTTATTAATACTGAATTTTTAGGGCAGCTACTATCATTATTGGAAATGGTATTGCCACACACACACACACAGTTAGAAGCTAAGCTGTGGATCCCTCATACCACCTACTCCAAGCAAGCTTCACAGTTTTACTGCATAGCAGAGCATCTTTAGCTCAGGAACGTGAGRTATACGCCTGCTTTAATTGGAATTCCTGTTTCCCTTGCATGAGTTGCACTCATATTGCTAACRTAATTCAGGAACCATGAAGGCTTTGCCTGTTGGCACATTGTCACTGCGACATGGAGCATTTCGACCAAGTGCTGCTGAAGAGCTCGGCTGAAGCGAGGATAAAAGGAACCAAAGTTCCCTCTGAACACTGAAGCTTTGTTCACCTTGTTTCCAAAGGAAGATGCCTCTCAAGCAGCCATTCAGGGGTGGAAGCTGCAAGCTGTTAGCCAGGCACAGAGAATTGCCCCAAWACTTCCTTAAAACTGAGTTTTCTTCAAACTCCTGAGTTATCTAACCAACTTTCTCCAAGGACCACTAGGTTGTTTCCTAGCAGATTCCGGAAAAAAAAAGTATCTCCTGAAATCTCTAGCCTTTGTTCAGTTGTTGGCTTGAAACATCATCGTTGTTGAAGTTATGCTTTAAAAGAGGGATTTAGGAGAGAGAGAAGAGGAAACAGTGAATTTTGAGCAATCACCACTGTATTTTCTAGACTCCTAAGAAATGAAGATGGCATCTAGAGAGGCTTCATCTTCTTTCCTTAGTGCCTTTTTTTATTTCCCCTCAATTTACCAATATACTAAAAATTTGAGCTTTGTTAAATCTCTTAGTTGTTTAACTGACTAGGAATACATTCAATATGATGGCATATAATTCACTGGCTGGTAATTAATGGCAACAATACACAGAAAAAAAAATCCCAAAGTCTGCGTATATGAGAAACATATAAAGAACAGGCACTGGTTAAAACAAAACAGAAGTTCCATCTGCATGTGAGGAAGAACTTCTCTCCTGGGAGGGTGACAGCGCCCTGGCACAGGCTGCCCAGGGAGGCTGTGGAGTCTCCTTCTCTGGAGATCTTCCCAACCCGCCTGGATGCCGCCCTGTGCCCCGTGCTCTGGGTGTCCCTGCTGGAGCAGGGGGTTGGACTGGGTGATCTCCAGAGGCCCCTTCCAACCTCAACCGCTCTGGGATTCTGTGAAAAGTTGTGAGAAAGACTTCCAAATTCCAAAGGCCRAGTCATCATTTTCTAGTTCCTTACCATTAATAAAACAGTAGTAGAAAAATGAGAATGGAAAGAAAAGCAAACAAGAAACACACAGAACCATCCCACCCAGCAGCCAGGTGCCTGAAACAGTGATTTAAGAAAAAGCAAAAAGTGTTTTACTAAAAGGACAATAAAGCAACTCTGAGAATGAACATCCTTCCCGCTGGTAAATGCCCAAGTAGCCCACACACTATTTTCAATGTAAAATCAATAGTTTATTGCCATGCTACAATTCCTTTTTTTTTTTTTTTTTTTTTCCCAAATGAATTTGGCACTGGTAGAAGGGACAATGCTGTCATAGTACATAATATGTTTTTTTTTTTTTTTTTTTAAATGCACATTTGGTAAGCTTTCTCAGTAAGGAAACTTTAAAACAAGTGAAATTAATTTTAAGGTTGATTTCAAACGGCATAAAAATACACTCTTTCTGCATAGTACAGTATCACTTTTGTCATAAAGGAAACAAGGAATGTTTGTAAAAGATTAATTCAACAGGGCAAGTTAACTGAAACTGTATAAACAATTTGGCAATGGTACTCCCACTGTTTAGACATTTTTTTTTATAAAAGAAATAAAAATCTAGAAAGCTACCTTTATACAAAGTTGCTATATTTATGCCTTTAAGTAGGAAAAAAACATTTGATAATGCGAATTAGGACATACAATAATCTTACAATATCATACAACGTAAGGACAAGGAAAGAACACACAAACATACGAGTTTGGCCTTTGTCGACGRGTGAATTGCTGCATTTACCAAATGCATTTGTGGCACACTGGTGACTCCCGGATTTTACTGCTATGGGTTCGGCTCTCGCGCCGGAGCCGCACTGAGCCAGAAGGGCGGGCGCGCGGATCTGCCGGGAACAGGGATGCCGGCTCCGGAGCCGGGAAGCGGTGCAGGGAGATGGGACACGCAGCGATGGCGACGCGGAGCTGCTTTCCCCTCGCGTGCCAGGGCGCTGCGGATACATTCGGGCACTGAGGACCAAGGTCTGGCACGTGACAACGTCCGAGGTGGGGGATTTGGCAAGGCTCAGGGGGGAATACAAAGTTAGTACCAAATATATAATATATTATATATAAAAAGGGGGGTGTATGATATACACATGTTCTAATGCAAAAAAACTGCATTAATATGGAGTTAAATTTGCCGAGATCCAGTCCTAAGTAACATAGMCATTAAAAATACAGGTGTAATCCTGATCTTTCACACGCTTTAGAATCACTTCCCCTCGCATACAGAATAAAGCAATATATATGCAAGTATGACTAAGAAATCAAAATTCACATAGTAATCTGAACTCTGACCACAACAAACAGGATCTTCTTCGGTWCGTGTAATTAAATATATTTATATTTTTACAGTATTTTTAGACCATTCCTGYAGAACTGGACCGACTGGGTCCCCGGGTGCAACGGAGCTGTTACGGCAGCAGAAGCGGATCGTGTAGGAGCACATCCCGTGTCAACAGCGCAGCTCCTCCGGCTCCGAGCGACGCTGCGGGAGGCCCCTGCGAGCCCCGGGTCCTGCCCGCCAGCAGCGACGGTTCCACGGTGACACCAAAGCTCCCAGGCTTCATGCCCTGGCCCCCGGGGCGAGGGGCGCGTCCTGCCGAGGCTCCTCTCGAGCCGAGGCTCCCAGCACTTGCGCACACTCACACACAGGCCCTGATCTCAAGGGCTCCCGCCTGCTTCTAACCATCCTCCTTCCTTTTTTAACGTCACTTCCTTTGTATATACACGTATTTGCTACATAAAATAGAATTACACCAACGTAATGGATATATCAGACGACATTGTCATGATATAGGTATATTTACCACACTAAATAATTATGAAAACTGCAAGAAAAAATTTCAATGCCCTTTATAATATATAAAAATACAGATGCATCCAACACTTGTTTGATGAACTTGAAAGGTAACGTTCTATCCCATACTCTATTTGTATGCCTACAGACTTCCAAACAAAATACTGCGTTAATCTGGAGTAAACACCAGGTTAATATCCTAAAAAAAAAAAAAATCTGACAGACTTGATTAAACCTTACAGCACAATGTTAGAAGAAATAACATATACGTGGTCAGAGTTACAGTTGCTATTTTTTAATTCCCTTATCTTGTCCAAAAGAGGAATTTCTAAAGATTGTGAAAGCTCCTTACTCAAGACTGTCTTTTTAGTATTTATTATGTAAGAAGGACATCAGCAACCCTGACTCCATCTTAACGCAGTCTTTTGTGGTGGAATTTCTTCTGGATTTTTTTTTTTTTTTGGAGTGTATATGGATTTAAAATAAGGTTATCATAAATGAACTTGTGTTTATATTACGCAAATACTGTCATATATAAACTCCTGTATTGCTACCTCTAGGGAAGGATGGCAAAGATCTTCTAATTAAATTCCGGAAGTACCTAATTCTACCCATCAAACTGGAGGCCCAAGCTTCTTTTGGCTTCCTGCAGGGGAAACTTCACACTCAAGTCCACTATTAGCTCCTAGTCATTTCTTTTTTAATCTTATTTGCAGCCATAAATAAATTAGTGCAGTGCAGAATTGCCTTTTCACCATTGATTCCACCTTACACGACACAGAAAATACTGCTAAGAAACAGAGGTCCAAACCAGATCCAACATTGTAGGCTCCAAGTAGTAACTGAAATCAATCAGAAATTGCCTTTTTTGGTTTTTTTTTTTTTTTTAACTTCAGCAGAAGTGAATAAAGACAACCTGCTCTTTCCCGATTCGGTCTCATTGTGGACATGCTCACGTATAAAACTAGGATAATTAGAGGCAGATTTTGAGCCGATGCACTCGGGCCCACGTCCAACAAAAGCAGCTGCTGGGCTGGCACCTGCAGAACAGCAGCCTYGCCAGGGACCTCGCTGCACCCAAATCCTACTCAGAGTTTCAAACACACAAATAACTAAACATCTTGAAAAATAAATGAAGGATTTTAAGGTATGAAACGTGCTGGAGCATGTAGGCTTTTTCACCAGGTTTTGTAGGCTTAACTAGGAGCAGGAATCCGGCTGGAATGCACACCCTCACATTCAACACCTGCCGCACACCAAACGTACTCATCAGTACACCTGTATAGTTGACATTTTAGAAACACTATTGAAAACAGAGTGCTCTAAGGTCAGTTAGTTTTCAGAACAGGCTTTTTTTTATATTGTTTTATGAAGTCAGTCATTGGGAAACACTACAAAGTTTAAATTGCATCTCCTCCTGATATCTATTTGAGAAAGAAAATATCGCTTTCCTGATGCAACTAACGCATCTAATGCTCTCGCCAACAGTATCATGCAAGTTTTATTATGTACTTTTGGCCACTGCTGCTTTTTTTTTCCTATAAATTGATTTTCCTTGTTTAAAAGACACTCTGTGTTGCATTTATTTTCACAAGTCAGAGCATTTAAGGAGTACCTACAGCTTAAGGCTTTCCCTCACTTCATATGCTTGAAGAGCCGCAGTCAGTTGCGGGTTATGGATGAAAAGTGGAACCGAAGGAGATGTCACCATTTTTGCAGGACACGGCTTATGTAAAATTAACAAGYCTCAATCATTAAAGAAAACTGTTACATATTTGTAGCTTCTCACTCTATACATTTGTGAGCCCCGAATAAATATGGTCTAAATACTGTGGAGAGATCTCAGCTGAAAACTGAACCCTAAATCTACAGACAGTGAATCTAACATCACAACCTTTAAAGAGACTGAACTGCAAAAATATTTACCAAGTCTCCAAGGGTAAAGTGCATTGCAACTACACCTACTTCAAGGGGCAGAAAATAAAGAAACAAAAATAATTCTGATGACAGGGAACAGAAACTACACAGTAATTCTCCAGCTTACACACATACACACACAAAGGGAAAGCATTATCCCACCTGCAGGATGAAAGAGGGTAAAAGATATTCCTAGGAAATACTGTGTCAGACTGGTTAACATAATTAAGGCTACAGAAGGTTTTCCCTTGAACTCTGCTGGATGCATTTGCTATTCGGGATACTGACAAAATGTCAGGACTAAGCACTCAAAAACCACAGAAGCTGACATYTGAGTTAGTCCTTAAATCCAGGCACCAGAATTAGGAAAATATCCGCCCCCAACACACACACACAGACACACATGAAGCACTGTGACCTACAGACTTGCAACAGCAAACACTACTCAGCCCATCCGTTCTTTCTGAGGCTATTCAGTATCAACGCATAGGAGAATGCACTAGAACTAAGGAGGAATGTTTGTCTTCTGGAATTGCAGCAGGTCTCTTAACTCTCATGGTCTACCTAAAGTCTCTTCCTCTAGTTGTCATTAAGAATATTATTTCCTGCCTCACTGGTATGTTTAAAGGATCAAATTAACTAATATTTCTGAGATATCTATGCTTGAGGTCYAAGTATTTCTAGGCGGCTAGACAGATCCAACAGTTTTGCCTCCAACACACGCTAAAGCGTCAGTGCGACTCACAAATTTAAGTGAGCTATGAACTCGGAACAAGAATCACCCCAGTATCATTCATCCACTAGGCATTTCAGAACAAAGAGCGGCAACGTCTCTTCAGCAGAGAGCASGACTGGTCTATGGCACAGTATGAGGCAATGGCAAAGGTGTGAAGGAGCATTAGCAGCACTGCAGACCTGCAAGACGTCCAGCTCTAGCTTCTCCTTAGCTTCCTGAGCACTCCGCACATTTCAACAAGCCTATCACAATATGAGGCATAGGCTGACAGGGAAATCATCGGTGAAAAGTTTGTTTTTTTCATCTCTTAAATCTCTCCTAATGCTCRCAGTGACTCCCGTTTTTGCCTTGTGCAAGCTGTTCTTTGTGCAGCTGGTGTTTCAGTACCATAGACTAAGGAAAACCTCACAGAGTGAAAAGCTTGCCTGATCCTATCCCTTAAAGACATGGCAAGGAACAGGGATTTCAGGCACTGTCAACTGTTGCCACTACTAAACTGAGAGAAGACCAAASAAAAAGTTAACAAGGGAACAGAAATACCCTCCAGTTTAAGAGACTGGAAATATTTTTGCTTTTAATAAAGCYTCAGATATTGCATGAAGACAGTTAATTCTTCTTCAGCTCCTCCAATAGCTTTTCTTGCACATGTTTTCCTTACACACAGTTCAAGAGGTTTTGTTTGTTTGTTTTAATCACACCAGCTCACGCAAGTGCCATCTCCTTTGCAACCCCTGGCTCAAGAGTATTCCCTGCTGCCACTAATATCCAGGTGCACTGGAAATAGTGCCAGAATTGTAAAATTATTCTGAAATTAAAAAAAAAAAAAAGTAGCTAAGGATGCAGCTGGCATATGCAACAAATGCACGATACCTGGATGTACCTGTAACACTGAGCAGCTCTTAAAAATTCACCAACTGCAAAAGAAAGGAAATCTGCTCATAGATAACCCTACCTTCAGATAACTTACTATATATTCTTTCTAAATTAAAGACGACTATCACCTCTGGATGCACACGGCTCGAATGCACAAACTGCTGTGGAGAACTCCCAAGCCCAGGACGCTGCCTCCCACGTCACCTGTGTGTGGTGCTTCACAGGAAGACATTGGATGCGTCGTTACCCTTTCCAGGTGTGCAATAACGCGGGGGGTACTTCGGTCGCGCAGAAACACGTACAACACTGGACAGAGACAACCATTTGACCTTCAAGAGTCTCTCTCTGGCAAACGCAGAGAATACGACGAACACAAAGAACCCTGAACAATAATTAAAGCTATGTACAAAATGTAGACGCTTAAGACGTTATAGGACAAGGAGAAAGAAACATACAACTGAAAAGAAGGCACGGTGAACTAAGAAATGGCCAAAGAGCCTTGATTCACACAGCCAACCTGTGAATTCCTTCACAAATGACTAAGGAGATCAGAATTATGTCAGTTTTCACAGGGAACTTCATACATCACTCGAAATTCTTCTGGCAGAAGTGACTTAAGGCTCTTTTCAGATGCACTTACAGCTCCGACCAAGCAAGCTTTGACGTGACCTCTCAGATATCACACAAGTTAAGAAAACTACTGGGAATTTGAGGCCTTCTTGCCCATGTGGTCTTAAAAAAAAAAAAAAAGACATTTAAAAGTGTGTTACTTATATCCCTTGAGATGAACCAAAATACCTTGTTTAAGTCAAACTGAATTAATGAATTACATACATCTCGTTCTGGAGGAGCCATCTGAATGAAGACTGAATGTAAAGATATGTACCTTTAAAAAAAATCAGATTTACCTGAAAATAATGCACATACCAAGAGGCTTTAGAAAGTGTTACAAATGCCATTCACGACTACAGGCACCGGACCAGAATATTTATAAACTCAAAACTGCCATGTCACTCAGGCTCTAATCCATTTAAAGAGGCACTGTGAAAGGTGGCGACGCTGCTATGCAGTAATTCCTACTACCGTAGAATGAAATAGTGTTATTAAAATGAGTATTTGCTCTACATTAATTCCCTTTTGTTAGACAAGTACATGAAGTATGCAGAAAAAGTTCTATTAGTCTATAAAAGGCGTTAGTGTTAAGAAATGCAAACTACTTGCATCTTCAATTTTATAAACTTCACAAAAAGGTGCAAATGATTCAATGCTTTCCAGGCTCACATAGGCAGGTCAGTACTGTTATGTCTAGTTTTCCTAGAAGTACCATCATCTCGGGGCAGTGCTTTTTGCAGGCTTGACATAGCAGCAGTTCTTTCAATGTCTATCACAGCATACAGCTCTGTGCGCCTGGTTGGAGTTTGTGGAAGTGGAGTGGTGGGGGTTTTGGGAGTCTGAGGGTTGTCRGAGTCACTGCCACCTTCCAAGTCAACCTGTATGTAGTTGAGCTGCCTGTGTTCTAAACTCGGACGCCTAATGTCAAAGTTGAAGACTGTTGGGGTACAGTCCCGACGTCGTGAGAATTCTACTTTATGAGCACTTGCTGGTACTGTTACATTCTCTGTATTGACATAATTATGCATCGGATCTAGGTTATTGTGGTAGCCATTCAGAGATGGGGTCTTTGGTCCTAAACTGTCATCTTCATCTCTACTCAGCTTGCGAGCCTCCCACACGGGAGGCAAGGAGGGCAAGTTCTCATAGTTCAACAAGGCAGTTCTCCTCTGAGCAGAGTTGTTAATGTTCTGGGTATCTGAGGTACTGGTCGATGTCAGACGACCTCTCCTGACCCCGGAGGCACTAGGGATTGATAACCTATTGATATTTTCATATACCAGTTTATTACCAGACGGCGTCTCTCTCCGTTCGTCGCTGTCGTACCCGGTGTCCCACTCCGTGTTGTTTGTGCTGCTGCCGCCAACTTGGTCTCTCCCAAGTTGCTCCAGTTTCTCTCTTTCCATTAACTGCTTTTGCACAGGCGTTGGTCCTAAAACAAACTTGACTCCTTCAGGCTCGAGGAGAACCTGGGCATCTCTGTCATCCGTACACACCTGATCCTCCTTCGCTTTATTCGTTTCCACGTTTGGGAGCTTCGCTTCYGCTGGCACATGCACACTCGAGCGGTTTTTTCTTTCCTCTTGCACCCCAGTAGTGTTGACATAAGTGTGCACCTAAAAGAAGGGTTAAAGAAATTAAAAAAAAAAAAAAAAGATCAATACTAGCTACATTTTTTTTTTTTTTTTTTTTCCTTCCTTCTTACTCTACTTTCCTAAGGGGGATAAGGAGCGAGCTAAGTGCTGTTTTCGACTACTTAATAGATGGTTAAAGAGAAGACAGAGCCAGCCCCTTTTGGAGCTGTCCAGTGAAAGGATAAGGAGCAATGTCCACCTGATGAAATTTCACAACTATACAAGTTCCTCTTCTCCTTCAAATTATCCTATAATGTATAATTTTATTTTCTGAGCTATTATACACACAGAAAAAAACGCAGTCGATGCTCAACAACACAACTGAAAATGTAAACATACAGAGTGAGCCTAAAAACCTGAGCTGACGTCGAACATGAATTATACCAAAGGAAGAAGAAAAATACCCACTTGCTCCTCTGCTACGAGTAAAGGATGCGTTGACTCTTCACCAACAGAGGGGAGGCGTGCACTTCCAACAGAAGGATGCCTGCTGGAGGGATGTGAGGAAGCATCTCCAAAAGATGGATATCTGGGATAGCCGTTAGGTAGGCTTTGTGCATTGAACCCGGGAGCTGATTCAATCAGAAAACAAGCAAACTATATTAAAACAGGCACATTTTACTGTATATGAGTACAGTGCTTTATATCATCATCTTCAAATTTCAAAAAGAAAAGAAAATCAGAATATGTAAAACAGTTCTCAACAGTCAAAAGGCTCAGCTTTGCTGCAGGGAAGGAATGGCAAAAGCAAACCAGCCTAGAAGATCCCAGTGCTCACTGGGAAACACGTCCCAAGCACCCACTRAAATCCACATGTTACAACCCACAGTTTTCCCAATAAACTCCCACYCGACCACTTTTCCTACCATTAACATGCTTCCTAAAAACAGGAACTTATTTCCTGAAACTTCTGCTTCTGCTAAGTACTCAGTGAGCAGGAATTCAAGCTGTCAGACACCACTAGGATTACCTGAAATCCCCTRGGAGTTTGGAAGGGCTTCATTCTACCTATGCATCCACGTAGAGCCAGAGAGAGGTTCCAAGCCCACGGCACACGTGCCGGGACCATTACAGCTTTCCTAACAAAAAAACTGGAGCTCTGCCTAGCACTGACATTTCTGCACACTGCTAAAGAGAGGTATGATGGTCGTTTATAAAGCAACTGCATGAGCACACACTGGAGCAGTGCTCTTAAGCAAAACCCAAGGTCCTAAAGAGCAGGTTTGAAAGCTGGAGAATTTGACTCCAGCAGTTTTAYGCCCAAGATTTCATATTTGGGAACAAGAATCCTCAGAAAGTATCTCAAGAACACATGTTAATGGCCACGCACCTCCCAGCTGAAAATAGCATTTAATTTGCATTAAGTAATTAAAGCAATCTAATTCAAAGCTAACTACCCCGTGCCATTCGGCAGTATAACCGCACTTACTGGTAGGTGTTCGAGGGGTTCTTGGAGCTTCCAACTCAGTTTGATGGTTATTCCTTTCTACTACTGGTTCTTCTACCACATTTATGCTGTTGTTCTGCATTATCTCTTGCAACATATTAAACAGCTCTTCYGCACGGGCACATTTAAAGGCAAAGATTCCTATAAATACACAAGAAAAGAAAAATCTTTTAAGTGTCACACGACATAGCTAAATTTTACAGAACAGAACCAGAATCCACACAACGAACACCTGTTAAAGAAGGAAACACATCATTATTCCCATCAAAACACACAAAAATACAGTGAAACTCTTTTAAGTGTTGATAGAAGAAAAAACTTCCATGCACAGAACGTTAAGTCAGAACAGAAAAATTGATTCAACTATAAAACAAGCCTAAATCCAAATGCTAAATGGGGAGGCAAAAGGGAAAAAGAAGGGTKTTTTTTTTTTTTTAAACACACTTTTAAGAGACCTGTTAAAAAGATAATAAATAAATAAACACTAAATGAAACAACTTTGGTGCTACAAGATCACATTTTTAAACCGGATCTCTACTAAATTGCCATAAAAACAAGACGCCAGCACATCAGGAAAGAAGGATCCAAACACGGGGTGAAGGTCGAGGTTTCTGCCAGGAGATAAAAATGCAAAGCCAGTCGTAGGAGCGAGCGTGTGAAAGAGACAGCACCAAACCAGCTGGCTGGGGCCAGAGGGGAGRCAGGGCGCACAAAGGCAGCAGCAATACCGAGCGCTTTACCCACGTATTGTGCCGCTTTGCCCGGGAAGAGCAGGGATGCCCCGACTTACCCCCAGCAGCCAAGTGACAGCTTTGGGTTGTTCTTCCAGGGAAGGCATTAAGTTAAAGTTGACAGGCTTGTTAAACGGGTCTGCACGGGCTCGTGGTCTACAACGCGTGGCACAGGCTTAAAACACTCCTCCCTAACAGCTCCCTGCTGTGTAACTACGGCTCGAAGTTCGTGTTGACAGCAGGCAGTATTTGTATTTCTTTTTAAAGGACACASAAGAGTGAGAGGAGAAGCAGCAGGAAGGCTCCACGGGGCAAAGCCTGGAGAGACTCCAGGTGGGACCATGCCAAGGGGCTGATGCCTGGCCRTGCATCCTGTGGGCACAGGGATGCTCCACGGCTAGTTCCTCCYGCGTACCCCAAATCTGTCCTGGATATTTCAGCTTTAATTGACAAAATAACTGCTCCACCAACACCAAAAAAGCCAGGTTTACAAGCTTTAAAAAGCCCCCAAATTGTTCCCGAGAAATTCAGCTGGCTTTGCCTCCTTTGTTATAAATTAAAACGTTTCAGATTGCTAATTCTTTAAAATATAAGGTGAATTGAGAGTGTAAACAAAAAATACCTTGGTGAAAGCTCAATTTTTTTCTTTATTACACTCACGCTAAAATCAATCCCATCTGTGGCTCAGGAAATACAGCAACGTATCAGCTCCTCCGGGTTCTCTACGTGTGTTATCTCTGCTCCCAAAATCATATCCTTAAGGATTCCCAAACCGAGCATAACGGCAGTATTGTGCCTTTTGGTACCTCCATATGTTCAATTTGACAGAAAACACAAACTTGATGGAACACAGACAAGACCATGAACTAAAGTAAACCAGTAAGAGCTACTGGATGCTACTTGGTGTATTCCCAAAAGAAAATCCCGCTCCGTCGTCTCCGCAGCTGAAGATCCAGTGTTGCAACTGCGGCCACAAAACCCAGCGCGGGGCTCGGGGACAATGTCCCACTGCAACAGGCAGCAGGGCCAGCAGTTCCTGCCAGATTTCTTCCTCCTTTTCTCAACATCCACAGCAATATTACATAAGGAAAGGGAGAAACAAAAGAGGGAGGAAAGGGTTGCTGCTCCCCCTTAATCTTCTCTATTAAAAACACAGATGGCAGGGAGGCAGAGAAGTCAATTTGATTCAATGGGAGATTCTTCACGCTTGCTAAAAGGCCAAGAAGGAGGACATTCAAAACGGTATTTTCAATTGAATTTCATTTGTAGCTATGCTAAAAATTTTAAAGAAACATGAATTAAACTTGAACAATCAACTAAAGTACATTTTCTTTCAGTGGACTTCATGATTTTCTCTTTTAAAATCTGAAAATTTTATTAAGTACAGAGTATACTGTAACACTTGAATAAATCTCTGTTTCTCCTCCAGCTATCCCACCAAAATATGAGGAATGCTAAGGACAAAGGAAGAGAACCAGGAATGCCTTTTAAACTCTTACTGCAAAAATAACTGCCTCACCTCGGCTGAGGCAATGAGGATAACCAGGTGATTTTTTTTTTTTTTTTAAGAAGGAAGTTAAAAGAAATTGTTAGCATTTCCTAGTATTTTGATCAGTATCAATCATTTTGCAGTTGATAAGTATTAATCATAGAATCATAGAATGCCCAAGGTTGGAAGGGACCTCAGAGGTCATCAAGTCCAACCCCCCTGCTCACSCAGGGCACGKGGCACAGGGCTGCATCCAACCGGGTTTTAAAGATCTCCAAAGAAGGAGACTCCACAACCTCCCTGGGCAGCCTGTTCCAGTGCTYTGTCACCCTCACAGTGAAGAAATGCTTCCTTAAGTTCCTGTGGAACTTCCGATGCTTCAGTTTGAAGCCATTTCCTCTAGTCCTATCACTGTCCACCACTGAAAAGAGGCCGCCCCCCTCCTCCTCACTGCCTCCCTTGAGGTATTTATACACGCTGATCAGGTCCCCCCTCAGCCTCCTCTTCTCCAGGCTGAACAGRCCCAGCTCCCTCAGCCTTTGCTCATAGGGCAGATGTTCCAGGCCCCTGATCATCCTGGTAGCCCTGCACTGGACTCTCTCCAGCAGCTCCACATCCCTCTTGTTCCGGGGAGCCCAGAACTGGACACAGTACTCCAGATGTGGCCTCACCAGGGCTGWGTAKAGGGGGAYGATCACCTCCCTCGACCTGCTGGAGAGGCTCTTCTTAATGCACCCCAGGATCCCGTTGGCCTTCTTGGCCACCAGGGCACACTGCTGCCTCATGGTCAACTTGTCGTCCACYATGACACCCAGGTCCCTCTCTGCGGGGCTGCTCTCCAGCAGGTCGACCCCTAATCTGTACTGGTGTCCAGGGTTATTCCTCCCCAAGTGCAGGACCCTGCACTTGCTCCTGTTGAACCTCATGAGGTTTCTCACCGCCCAGTCCTCCAGTCTGTCCAGGTCCCTCTGGAAATTAACAAACTAAAAAGGCACTTGAATTTCACCAAGCATCCACATGCAAGAACACCTACTCTGCTCAGCTGCRCTGTGTGCTGGGAAGATGCAAACTGAGGGCAGAAACACCTTGCTCCGACCTCAACAAATACAGATATTTCCTCTCCCAGTGTTGCAGTGAGGAAGGATCAAGAACATCATCTTTTCAGGGGGACCCGTCTTGGCCAAAAGCCGGCCACGATCTGGGAACCATCGGAAAACAACTGAGCTCAGCTGGAGTTTGAACACTTCATAGGAAATATATCAAGACTTAAGTATGCTGTTGCTGATATAAATGGATGTAGTATTTGCTTTAGGAAAAGGATGACACCCAAACATTACTGAACACAGTAATAGGGTGGGAATATCCAGGCCCCCCAGCTCTCTAGGTGTCCCTGCTGGAGCAGCGGGGCGTCGGACTAGATAATCTCTACGGGTCCCTTCCAACCTCAACCACTCTGAGATTGTGTGTAATTCAAAGACTTCTCTATTCTTAAGTATTTAAGACAATCCCTGCACACTCCCAAGGCTACATCCACCTCCCAGGTTACATTGCCCCTTCCACTGCCATTCCCTGAAAGCCCAGGATTTTTTTCCTATCAAAGCCACCTTCAAAGTTGACCAGAAGCGTCACTATGCACAAGCACAAAGTGCTCAAGGCCTGCAGTGCCAGAAAGAGGAAACCATTCCAATCCTCAATTTGAGACTAATCTGCTTTAAGACTCTACTTCTAATGCCAGTCACTCACCAGGACACCATCTTCCCCTCACATGGCAATTTACTTTTTTCCAGAAACCAGATTCATATGAAGCGATATTCTTTAAACCTTTGCCCAAAGAAGGGCAAATAGACCTTTTTTTAAGGCATGTTTTAAAAATCTTTTATAGACAGAATTTCTACCTACCTTGCCCAGTYTGACACCTTCGACCACTTTCAAAAGAGAAAAGATTGGAGTCGTAGCCATAGCGCCGCAGACAGAGGTAGTGCCATTTTACCGAGTCCCGTTTCCGGGTGTACAAAATCAGTTCTGTGTCGGTAAGTTCCATTATGCCAGAACCCAGTTCATTACCATCATCATCCACGTTAATAACCTAGGAAGGAAAAGTTAAATACCATTAGGTAAGCACTCTTTTCAGCAGTAATACTGCCAATATTATCTCAATGCTTCACTGATGCCCTCTGTTTGCTCTACCATCCGAGTTAGAACTCATGGAGTGAAAGCTTAGAAAATTGCACCAAAGCTTCTCCTCTGCTTCTCCCAAGCTAGGACTAAAATAATACATATTTAAAAGTAGTATGAACAAGACTATGAAATACTATTGGAAGATCTGAGGTGAAAAAAATATTCATAAAAGGATTCCTTTTTAAAACTTCCTTTATGTACATATTCTAGCATATCCACATGGAAGGCATAAATCTCAAATAATAAATCCTTCAGAGAGCTATTTGAACTATCTGAAATTATTTAAATTCAGAGAACTATCTGGAACTATTTGCTTTGTCACGTAACCCCACTCACAGTCRAGTAAAGAAATGAAAAAGAAGGTAGCACCCAAAAATAAAACTTCCCTCACACACCTGTAGAGCCTTGCTGAATTCACCAGGCTGGTTTAGGTATTTCCTGCCTTTTAAATGTCAACAAATAATTCAAATACCTCATGATTATTTTGTGCAAAACACATGACATGTAACAAGTTTAAACTTTTTATCCTTCTGCTTCTACACTAGTTGGAAGTCTTCTACATCCTTTATGGAATTTGCAAAAAAAAAAAAAAAAAGAGTATTTTCCCCCATATGTATTTTATCTCGTAATCCTGCTTTTAATGGGTTTCTTCCCTACTCAAAAGAAAGGCTACAAAACTCTTTCCTATCATATTAACTAATTTTACTCCTTAAAGAGGCATTTTCAACTTGAAATCTAGTTAATTAAGAAGAATTAGGACAGGTATCATCTGCCACTGAAGCCTATGCCAATTTTCCTCAGTTTTTACAAATTACATTCTTTCATCTTCTCTCCCCCACTGCTAGATCGGAGACCCACTCAAACAACAGAGAAATTCTCCAAGAAAAAAACAAYCTCACTGCAAGAAGCGATGTCAAAAGCATGAAAAGCAAGAAAGCAGAAGAAAATATTTTATCCATCCGCTTCTCATACTGCTAGTACCAAACATTTTGAGAAATTCCCATGGTGGATTTTAAAGCTCAACTGAGCACTGCCCTAAGGCAAGGCATGAGTCATTTCTCACTGTGGAAGCATCACATTCCTTTGCCAACAGAGGCACATTTGACTTGTGTGCCTACGCAAAGGGGTTTGCCTAAAGTCACTGCCCCCTCAGCAGCTTCGTGGTAAGCCCAGGAGCAAGTGTTCACAAGCTTGGAAATCCCACGGACAGACTCTGCAGGAAACTCCTTCCAGTAAAGAAAATAAAAACTCTCAAAATGCTGTTATCAATAGTGAGCTTCAGGTCAAATGAGCACTCCTCAATTTCCCATTGCTGACCCTGCTTCCAGGGTCACTGTCACGCTTGTGCAATGGYTTTTCCATGAGCCTGGGGAGCTCCACAACCTCCCAGAGGTGACGCATGGAACGGGGCCCCAGCCCTTGGAATGGAGTTAGCAYGAAAACACTGGGCTGTTTTTCTCCCCTGAAGATCCAAAGGTCACAACAAACATAACCTGGGTAAAGAGCTTCTGACACGGACGCTACGAAAGGATTCCAGAAAAATAATAAATAACAACAAAATAATTCACAGCATACAAAGTCAGTCTCTTACCTTAAACTTGTTTCGATGGTTATCTGGGACAGTTTCTTTATCTGGACAGCTACAACAGCTACCCATGACKTCTTCAGAAGACCATGTGATCTCTAGAGCCAGAAACAAGAAACAAACAACAAAGAGGTTAACTTGGTTGAAGAAAACAGGAGAAAAAGGAGCATAATTGAATGAAGAGCCCAACACAAATTACTCTCTGAAATTAGAAACTGTCATGTCAAATTTGCAGAATCATAACTATTACACACAAATTCAAGTTAGACTTGGCTGTACGAAGCTGCTAAAAGGCCTRCCAACATTTAAACCTGAGGTTACTGCCAAACCGACCCACTTGACTTGTCACCTTAACTCCCATAGTAACACTTGAGAAAAAAAACAACATTTCTTGGGTGCAATTCTCATCCCCGAAACCAGGCCCCTTACACAAGAGACTACCTGGGCTCCAGGTCTAGCCAGATGAGGACTCCCAGCTTCTCCACTGCTGAAGACAGCCCTGACRGCTCCCATAAAAGCCCTCTGTGTAGGAGGTTACCAGGCAGGGGCGACACAAAGAGCCCACATGGCAATCCTGAAAAGCTGCCTTGGCTTGGCCAGCTCCAGGGCGAACTTACAATGGAGGGTGGAGGCTCCGTGGCCCTGGAGGCAGCCCCTGCGCGGGCGGCGCCGCACCAAAGGTCTGCCTGACACTTTTAAACACTTCCCATAGAGCAATGGGCACTAAACAAGCTTTTGTAAACTTTTCAAGCTATATATATATATAAATATATATATATAATATATATATATATTTAATTTTTTTAATATTTTTATTTCTATCGAGTTCTTTCTTGATTAAATTGTGTTCTACAGTCTACTCTATCTACTATAAAAATAAAAAAAATTTGACCAACAGAACAGCTTGGCTAAACCTAAAAAAAAATCAAAAATGTATTTGATATTCTTTGTGTTTAGAGTTGCATATTTATGGTAGAGCTTTCACGGAGCAAAAACTCATAGTTCACTCCCTCCATCATCACACTGTTGATCAACCAAGGAAGTTAGCAAGAGAAGACTTACACATTTAATATGGACTTTAGATTGGAAAGGAATCAAAAATTTCACTACACAAAAGTGGGACAAAAGAGAGTCAATAAGAGATATGACATTGAAGATGAGGAAGGATGAAGACAAAACTAGTCATTTAACTTCTTGACTTAGGGGGAAAATCAGATGCCACCTTAAGAAAACCAGGACTTGCCTTCTCCCCATGCACGGGTATTAGCAGGAAAGGGCAGTACCCGAGTAACACTGCCCTGCTGAAAACCAAGGGCAAGGGTGAAGTGCAGCTAACTCTGGCCTCTCCCTGRCAAGGAAAGCGACTCAATACAGATACAGCTTCACTAGAGACTATACAGCCCCCTCAGTGGCCTCCAAAACCTTCCCAAAGGAAGAACTTTAGTGAAAGGCTTTTATAAAACACGGGCTTGGATCAGGCTAGCAATGAAGAGGCCGAGTGCTGGCCATGTAGCCAAAATTGTGGCATTCCTCTCATGTCACTTTTGATCAGAACAAGAAAACTTGCAATAACATGACAGAGTCCCTTTCTCCACCCAAGAGGACCCTGGGGAGTTTGCTTGCTTCTTTCTACTACTGGTTTTTGCCCTGGAAAAGAATCCCTGAAACACAAGCCCTGGAATTTCTTAAGCTGGGCAATCAATCTCCCAAGCTACCTTCAACCAACAGGCTACCTTCAACAGTCTTCACACATATATCCCATCATTATTTAAATGGCTCGATTTTTTCCTGATTGTTTCTGCCTCATTTTCTTTAGCAAAGGACATGGAGCTAAACCCACCTATGATTAACTTCCYGCCCTGGCACCCCACGATGCCTCGTTGCAGTAAGGTCCATGTTGGCCTCAGTAGCCAGCCCTGGACATTCTGGAAGTACGCTGCTCAACAGAGCAATGGGYGGAAACAGACAGAGTGCAGATTAACTATGAATGAAATCTAAACTTGCCACAAGCACTTTGAAGTTTCAGACACTTCCTAACAGTCTTCAAGCAGAGAGGCTTCTATATTTGGCAAAGTCCAGTCTTAGGCCACGAGCAACCTCTGGATAAGCTGGAAACAGAACCAGACTGTAGCACGCGGTGATACTATCATGGCTTCTCTGCATTCCTCATAAAGATAACAGTGATCCAATCCATTGGAAGGAGGTGCCAGAAAACTTAAAAGGACCATAAAGAGTAATTAATTGAAAAAAAAAAAAAACCTACAAAGTAATTTGCAATACTGCTGGATTTGCAAGGGAAATGGTGTAGTATACACAGATGTGTGAAGTCTACCCAAAGACACACAAAAAAATACAACTGTATCATTTTGCCTCCAAAATACTGAAATATTGATGCTTGAGAAAATGAAGGACTGGAAAGCTTCTTCAAAAAGTGAGATGTGAACCAAGGCTAWAAGGAAAGAAAGGCCCCTATGTGAAACAGCTAGGGAGTTGATAGAGCTAAAATCACTCACCTAGATTTGGCCATTAATATTCCCAGCCTCTGCTGCAGCATCAGGACTTCTGTCATACTTCAAAGTGTCATGCTGTCTTGTCACAGAAGTAATCTTTTGATCTAAAACTACAAAAGTACATAAAAAATGTAATTTATATTAAAACTACAACTACTAAACTAAAAAGACATACACATTTTCACTTTGGAGGCATGACTGAACCATGCCCTCAGGACGGGTCTTACACAGAGACCCATCTCTTAGAGCTCTCCCAGCATTTTAGCACCTATCTGGTACCCATTTCTGCAGAGCAGCCTGTTACCTGGGGGACTCCACCTAATCTCTGAATTATATGACCATAGTTCAATGGAAACATTAGCTCAATTGCTATCTAAAAGGTAAGTGAAAAAAAAAAAAAAAACCTGTTTGGAAGTGAAGAGCCAAAATAAAAACACCAGGCTAAGGTATAAAATCCACAGTGTATCTAAGTGGTAAGTAACATATGCAATCAGGACATCCCATCCCCAAAAGGATGGGCCTAATGAGACAAGAGTAACAAGGATAATGAAAAGCAGGGATCTCCTTCTGTACACAGAAYGAGGACTAGGATTCCTCAGCGTGGAGAGGGGGAGCCCAGGGAAGTGGCACAGAGCACTACTGCTTCCTGGACACAAGTGACAGAGAGCAGCAGATGATGTTACCGGGCAGCAGGTTAAGCCCAACAACCAGGAAGGGCTTTTAAGAATAACAATTCTGGCTCCAAGAGWCCCTCAGCTGCAGGTATTTAGAAGGGTATTCCCTTCTCATTTCCCCTTCTGACTCCCTCCCCTACGTATTTATTAGCAGTAGAAAAAGGATCCCAGAGCAGTGAAGCTCCAGCCTGGCCCAATAAAGCCATTCCTATTTAAAGTAAAAGGCTGATAGAGACAGAGCCCAGCTTTTTTTTCAATGCATAGCCCTAAACCAAAGCGCACAATCAACAACATACATTTAACTTGAAACTAAAGCCTGGATTTCCCACTGGTACAAAGAGCCGGCCCTGCAGACGGGCTCCGTGGATGTGCACACACGCAGCGCAGGGAAACCCGCAGCGCAGCCAGCGCCAGGATCCCCTCCCGTGCCCCGGTACCAGGCTCCTGCAGCRAGGCACGTACCCTTCATGTAACTTWTCTGCCCTTCGGGCAGCAGCCGTGTGCCAGACCGCCCCTCCACAGCTCACAGGCTCCCCTGCCAGCCCAGCTCGGCCCCATCCAACGTGTAAAACGCTCCTCTTCCCCACGGGTCCCGGGAGCCCTTGGCACACACCAAAGCAGCTGGGCACAGAGCAGCCACAACGTCAGGAAGATTTATTCTCTGAATTTCTAAATATGTGTCCTTCTGTCAGATTAAGAAAGGCCTCAAACACACACACATGCACAGTTAAAGAGTGTGGGGTTTTTTGGTTGGTTGGGGTTTCTTTGTTGCCCTTTTTTCTTTGGCGACCACAGCCTTTAAACTGGTACCTCCTAAACTGGTAGCTCCAGTGCATTTGCAATGGCAGGAAGTTATGCTAATCTCTCAGAAGTCAAGGAAGAAAAAGGCACGGGCACTAACGCAGCACGTATCTTTTAAACCACACTRAGGTCGGGAATTTTAATGATGCTTGCAGCTCTGCCCTGGTTTGGGAATGGGCTGAACAGCGTGTGCTTCCCCCACAGCAGGAAAGCCTCATGGACCCACTGCAATCTTCCTCCTCCTCCTCCTGGTAGTCCCATCTAAACCGGAGCCCAGCTGACCTAAAACCCAGCAATAACCGAATGCCCAGTGCTCCGGTTGCAGGATCAAACATTGACTTGCAGAGATACTTTCCGTATGCAGGAATTGCTTGCGTTCATCTTTTTAAAAAAATCAAGGACATTTAAAAAAGAAAAAAAAGAGAGAGGAAAAACTCTCAAACCACAGCACATCTGTGAAGAGGTAGGGAGAAGCAAAAGTGCCTTGTCAGGAAAGCCATCTCCTGGGCACGCTTTCTTCCAAAGGCAGAGTGGCCACAGAGCCTTTCCGGGCCCGCACGGCTGGATCCTTTGCGCCGGTTCCCAGACCTCAAAGCAGAGCAGACCGTGTAATGGCAGGGCCCTGGCTTTGCTGCCAACGGCACTCTAAGTTGTTTTATCCCACACAACTGGGAGGTGGKAGGAAAGGGAGAGGAGGAAGATGGAAAAAGATGACAGGGATTGAGCTTTGTCCTTCTCTGGAATTTCAGCATCTAGAAAGGCCGGTGGAGAAAGCTGCCTGCGTCAGACTGTCAGCGCTTCCGCAGACACTCAATAATGCTTTGATTGCAGCTCAGTTATATACACTTACACTATCATTTTTGCCTACAACGTTCTAAATGCCATATTTTGGAAGACCACATCATTTTCTAAACCTTAAAATTAAAGTTTCAGCATCCATCATTTTCAAAGGATGATCCCTGTTTCGCCTCCACTATTTAAAACTTTTTTTTTTTTTTTTAAACAAACTTAATTCCAAACATTAAAGCACAGGACTCTCCTTTGTGCTCTTATTTCCTAATCTTCTTGAAGATAWTTATTTTAAAAGATAGATTAAAAGAAAAATTATCAAAAGCTCTATATTTAACTTCATTTTCTCTGAAGCTAAGATGGTTCCGACAAAAACCAACAAAAATACTGAGAGCTTTGGAGGTATTCTAATAATTGCAAACTCAGGTGGGTCAATCAAACCCAGGGCAGTATTTCATCTCTTTTATCCACCTCTTTAAACAAACCCGCCTAGCACAGTGACCAGGACAGCAATTTTCAAGTCATTAATGACTTACAAAGCTTGAAGCCTYCCGCATATTGGCGCTGGGCACCTCTTTTGTTGGCAACAACAACTGAAACCCTCAGAGCTTCAGCTCTGCCCATTCCTAAAATACATTTTCCCAAACGTGTTCCATAACCATCACAAAGAGCCAGGCACTGCTTATCTAACCTTGAGACAAGTTTAGCTGGTCACAAATACAAGGCTTTAGACCAGCACTGAGGTCAAGCACCAAAAAGCTGTGAAGTTCAGGCCCACATTTAAGACATTTCTCAGCTGTAGCAGCACTATAATACTTGAAAATGTCCAATTACAGCATTGGCTTCTCACAGCTGCTTACTATCAAAGATGGAACAAAAAGACTACGTTCAAACTGGAAGTTTTATTAACATACTCTTAATACACAAGATAAATTAATGGTTTCAACACCTGCTTCTTTCTCTACTTCGTAATTGATGCCCATATCAATCAAGYTAAAATATATACATATATATGTTAYTGAAAAAGAAAAAGCCAGTACTTGGGAAGGGAGAGGCAAGAACACAATGTAATGGCTCTCATCTGTACTGGGCCTAGGAAGGTTTCAATTCCTGCTGCCTTCTGTGAAGTAAATTCAAGTCATGACCAGGGGACAGCTGGGGGGGGACAAAAAATGGTATTTTGTAGGGAATTTTTTACATYCTTTTGGTATTAAAAGTTAAATTTACTGGGAAACATCAGATATAGGTAGGAAATGAAGGCAGTAATGTAGTAAGCACTCTGCTGAAAATGTTATTGCAGGAGGAGAAAATTGAATGCCACTTCTTTCCTCCCCTACACATATTGGTAGAGTGCCCCCTCAGAATACTCCTTTAAAATCAACACCTGTCTCCTCAGAAATAGATAACTTCGCACAAAATATTTGCAGTGGGTAGGAAAGAGTCCAGATTTTGGCCATCCCCATTGCATCCACTCTACATGGCAGGAGGAGACCCCACAACTATTTACCAGGCCACTCAACACACTGRAACGGGCAAACAAGCTTCAATAACTTCATCTCCCAGTGCACAACGTGCCCCGTGTTTGGTTGTTTACCCCAACATCCAGATATTTGGGGTTTCCTCGAGCACCCGCTCCGGTGCCGCGCGGCTGTTGGAGGCACCGTCAACACACCTGCCCGGGACGCTCCACCACGGACGTCACCCGCTTGAAACCAGAGATCCAGCGGTGTCACTCTCCTATAGGAAACGTGCAGGGGTCTTAACAGGGACTTTATGTTTTTTCAAAGGAAATTAAATTGTTTTCAATGTTTGTCATGGCCTTTAGTACACTGAGGCAAAACCCTTGCCATTTACAAATACAACCTGCTACATCCTTCATGTTTCACCACTTCCATTCTTGAGTATGGTGTCAAAAGACCACTTGATATGTAACCGCAACTGGTGTATTTAAGTTTGTTTAACAGAGAATTCTCATGAAGCAAAAATATAGCCAGCAAAATGGGAATGAAATTTATCTTATTTTTTTCTAGATCTTTTATAAAAATGGGAAAATATGAAACACTTTATGAACTGTGAACTGAATCCTTCATTTATAATATTCACACCAAGCAGTGACAAAACCTGCCACCTCATCTGCCCCCAACTTTCTAAGGACAGAACCCAAGCTGCCATCCCTTAGAAAGCCAGCACCTGCCCTGAACTGCTCTTTTCAGCAGAACAGACTTCTTCCCTAGGCTGAACTTCACAGCATAGATCCCACCTCTGCCCAGAGCTCATCCAAGTGATCTTTCCCATCTTTTAAACTCTCATCCTTGGAACTACTTGAGGAAGACACAGCCAAAATCTCCACAGGTGCATACTGATAAGTAATCAGCTCAGCCCGAGGCTTCTTACAATGCTGACACCAATGGTTCTTCCATAGCACGGAAGGAATCCCACCAGGATACAGTCATTCACCATGTACCACCTGACGGGACAGACCTGATCATCTCGGGAACACACGTACACCCTGCAAGTCACTCCTGACATCTGCTGATTCCTACCTGGAGGTTGCGACAGCAAAGCTTAAGCTTTTGCTGCACAAAACACACATTTTTGATCCAAGTGAAAGCCCTACAGACATCAGAGGGAACGCACAAGCAAACAGACACAACAACACACAGGGAAAACGCTACTTGAGTAAGAGAGCAAACACGCCAGGGCCATTTTATTCCTTCCAGAAGACAAGCAAAGCAGCCTGGAACGGAACCTMACTCGGTCCTCTGAGTTTTGTTGACGACTTCTTTTTTGCTGATCTCCAGAGACCATTCATCTTAAAACCAGTCAATACAAGAGATTAAACGGATAAGGGATTTTATCTGATGTGGCAATCCTGGGTCTTCAGAGTCTTGATGTAATCCATGGTGGCAAATTCTATATGATTTAAGAATCCTGGTATCCTACTTAAGTCTTAAAATAGCCCGTACTTTGACCTTCTGTTTACTTTGGCTAGCACGTGTCCGCTACGATGCTGCCAAGTTCTTTCGATAGGAAAACAAAACTTAGGATTCTGGAACACGGGGCTCCCACGTACCAGACCTCACATGCACATCAGGGAGGCTGCACCAAACTGGGATTTTGCTCTGAACTAGCAGTTACTGCCTGCGGTCGCCTCCAAGGGACTTGCTCCTTCAACGGTTGCAGGGCGGACCTCTTCGCTTTATAATTAGGGAATAAGAAAAAAAAATCGCAAGGACTGACTAATTCACTTGAACATTTGGAGACAGAACAGAGGGAAGCAGTGCTGGAGCTAGAAAGCTCCCCGGTGGAAACAGAGCAGTTTAAACGGATAGGAGAAAGTTCAGCAGAACTGGGAAAAAACCTCCAGGAAACACTGAAAATGCCCATGAATGCTCTCCTTGCCTCCCCYCAACACGGGGCCATCCTGCAAATTCAGTGTTTTTCTCTCTGACATCCTCCCAGCCCTTTCTGCTTCGCACAGTCAGACAAAAGGTGACATGACAACAACTGACCCCCAAAACAGGGACCTATTTCAGAGAGATGGGCCTGAATCCGTGAGGTAAGCTGAACCACGGCCAGGCACAATCCCTGCCCTTACCCACCTGGCAATGGTCATTACAAAGTTCACGTTGCAGGTACGTAAGTACCACGAGGACGAACAGCGCACGAAGAGCGCTGCAGGTACGGGAAGGATGGAAAGGCAGCGGCGCTACCAAACTGTAACAGAGCTAAAACTGCAGCAAAGGAGGTCCAAGGAGAAGCTAAACACGCTGAGAAACTGTTGGTGCCGCTGGCTGCAACTATGAAAACCAACCCGTGAGCAGGAGAGGTGAAGCTGTGAAGCTGCAGAATCCCATTTGTAGCACCGCCGATGCAGGAGGAGTTTCACCTCCAGATTTTCACTAAAAGCGCAGGCCATCAAGAGCTCATGAGTGAGAAYACAGCATGTGGTATGGCCCTCTCCTCCCTTCAGCCCTTTCCAAGGCAAAACCTCGGCAAGGYGGCGAGYGGGACCCCCAGCCTCGCGGCTCCCRGGACAGCAAAGCTGCTGGAAGCGCCGGCGGCACYGCGGTCCATCCGCCGCTGCCCTCGCGCCCCGGCAAGGACTCATCCTCTCAGCCACGTGACGGGGACTTCTCCCCACCCCAGCAGCCCCTCGTTCCCCCTTTTAAGAACAGAGGTGGATTTCTGCACTTGGAAATGCAATCAGTGCCTCTGCTCTGCTGCACAGGTTGAGGTAGGTTTTTTTTCTCCACATGCATTTGAATTTTTATTCCTCTTTCTTGTCCCTCTGCCCCTCTGAGCATAGTGGCTGCTATAGAAAGCAATGGCCAAAATGTGTTTCCAGAGACTGGAAAGAAAATCACACAGGATGGCTGAGGTTGGCAGGGACCTCTAGAGATCACCCAGTCCAACCCCCTGCTCCAGCAGGRACACCCAGAGCACGGGGCACAGGGCGGCATCCAGGCRGGTTKGGAAGATCTCCAGAGAAGGAGACTCCACAGCCTCCCTGGGCAGCCTGTGCCAGGGCGCTGTCACCCACACAGGAAAGTTGTTCTTCCTCACATGGAGATGGAGCTGCCTGTGTTTTAATTTATACCCATTACCCCTTGTTCACCAAGAAGAGTTTGGCCCCATCCTCCCTGTATTCTCCTCTCAGATATTTGTACATATTGATCAGATCCCCTCTCAGTCTTCTCTTCTCTAGTCTACACAGGCCCAGCTCACTTAGTCTTTCCTCATAAGAGAGATGCTCCAGTAATAGCAGCACAGGAAATAAAAATAATGAATAAATAAAAACTAGGATCCACCTATTTTTTATTTCCTAAATTAAGGAAATGCTTATGCATATGCTTAGCATATTTTTGCTATGAAAGCAAACTGCTGGCTAATCTTGAAGAATAACTGCATAAAATTTTGTAATGCATATTAATAATTGCCTCTTAATATTGCMTATTATATTAATATTGCCTATTATATTAATATTGCCTATTATATTAATATTTTAAATCCTTTCATTTCTTAAAACAAATTATTTTGGCACAATGCTCACATTTACTTAAGTTGCTTCAATATCTGCTGGAACATTATTTCTCAAACATCTCTCATAGCTCCAGACTCACTCTGATTGGAAAGCTCTATGTTCCCCTCAAACACAGTAAAAACCAAGATTAACGACCAACTCCAAAAGCTATGGTGGGAGTGCAGCAGGTAACGCTGCTATGTTAATTCACTATATAAACTATATAAAGCTATATAAACTACATTAAATGGAGTTTCAGATCCTCACCTGGGCACACATCAGGGACACTGCTCAAGACGCTTTCACCACTGGCCAAGGCAAGACATCTACTACAGCATCCCCATGAATCCTCTCGTGGATGTGGGAAAACATTCCTTGTTATTTTCTTTAATTGCTCTCTGAAAAACGATCCTCTTACTCTAAACTTCCAGAGAAGGGGATTTAAGTTGTACTTGGTATCATTTTTGAAGTGACTTACGCACATGCTTTTGCCATAACATCAAACTCCAAACCACATTAGGTTAAACAAGCAAGCACTATTAAATTATTTTTCTCTTGGAAACTCTAAACCCCTTACAGAATATCCTCTGAAGAGCAGCACATACAGAAACTGAGACTTTTTTTGGAAGCAACAAAAACGGCAGAACTGGAATTCAGGTTGAGAGCATCACTGCTATAGAGAGGCTTGCTGGATCCAGGACYAAGGAGAAGAGAAAATAAAGTAGAAGGCTCCAAGAACTAAGTCAAGTGATGGGGCCTATGAGGAGAGAATCAAGATCAATTTTTGAAGATGCCTGGCTTGAAACTGTTTAAATAGTGAGTCAGCTCTCCAATGTTCAACCACAAATGCCTTCTAAAACCTCATGCCCACAGATCCTGCCATTTCTTCAAAGCCAGTGAAGTGCCAAAACTTTTAATTAAATAAGTGGCATTGAGTTTATTTTTTGCAGTGTTTTCATCTCTGAAATTYTGTTCATTCAAGCATTTTAGGAAAGGCTAAGTTTTGCCTTAATGTCTTGATACCTTCTGCACACAGTCTTGTAATATGTTAACAGAAAGAATTTAAAAAAATGTAAACTTCTCTTTTAAGAAAAAAAAAAGGTAGAGTAGACGTTTCCTTCATGAGAACTGCTCAACACTGAAGAGAAATGTCTATGGACCTGGATCTCTCCATACAAATGCTCTGCAAAGCTTCATCTTAYTGGATGACTGTTATGCTATATTTGATAACTGCTGTCCAGTGTTGAGATCATACAGCTATGCATTCAGCAGATAATAAACATACAGAATCCATAACAATCTATCCCCTTTGCACAACTCTCCTCTAAAAAAAACAAAACAACAAAAAAAAAGTAAAATTAGACTGGTATGACTTGGAATGTCATGAATGGAAGAGAGAGTGTGTGCACGCGTGCATATAAAGGTAAAACTGGATGAAACAGTCAAACAAGGATTAAAATAATGAAGTTTGATGAGTCTTAAAGAATATCAGAAATAAGTCAAGAAGTATTTTGTTACCAACCATCAAGAGGAACTCACAGGTGTCCCAAGAAGGGGACCAGCCCTTTCCCCTAGCCCCGTGTGGCTGACAAGGCACCCGGCAGGCCCAGCTGGGCACACCTGGCTCTGTTGGGCACGTGGGTAGGACAGCACGAGTGAATTTTCTGGGAATGAATGTCTACTTATTCAAGGATTAGATAAATAAATATCACCTTCCCCTTCCTTAGGATCTTGCACTTATTTTTTTTTCATGCGATTCTCCTTAAAATAAAACCAATTTTTCTTTAATTAGTATTTTAATATTTTTCTGGTTTTCTTATAAAACTAACTTCAGTAACCGTTTGCCCTACTCTTCAATATAACATTCTGATGTAAGAACACATACTTTACTCACAAAATCTGGCATTTTGAAATTCCTCAAGGCCAGTGGTCATAGATCTCATGATTTGCTATTATTTATCTTTCCCCCTCCTGGTCACCCTTCTAAATATTAACCAACAACCATATCACCACTACCTGAGAAAGTGCATCTGCGCCGATACGATCGGAGATGGGAGAAAAATGAAAAATCCTGATTTTGTTCTTTATGTAAGAATTAATTCTGGGACATGAGTGAAAGTTTCTTAGGCACTCTYTTTTCCCAAGTTTACAGACTGAAAGATTGCTGGCAGAGCAAAGTTGCTGACTTTGAAAAATGGACACTGAAAAAGAGCAGTGTTCGTAAGTGCACTTGAAGATTCAGCCGTCTCTCTGAATGAGCAACGTGAGTGATTCAGGTCACTTAAAAAGAGATAATAAAATATAATAAAATATTATATTTTTAGGAGATAATTTATATATATATATAATATATATATATTATATATTTTTTTTATATAATTATATATTTCAGAGATAATAAAATATAATAAATAATAAAAGATAAATATAATAAATAAACTGTATATTTCTATATATTACATATATAGAAATTTGTATTTTTTTATATATATATATATATATATGTATGTATGTATGTATAAAGAAGAAACATATAAGGACTTTCCTGGTGATGGGACAGCAGCCTTAAGTTTCAGAAGCCTCAACCAAATCACAAGGCCCTCCATCCCTGCTTGTGCTATGGGGAATTCTTAAGTACTGTATGTATGTATGTATGTATAAAGAAGAAACATATAAGGACTTTCCTGGTGATGGGACAGCAGCCTTAAGTTTCAGAAGCCTCAACCAAATCACAAGGCCCTCCATCCCTGCTTGTGCTATGGGGAATTCTTAAGTACTGTACACAGGATCAAATATTATCCCCAAAGTCTTATTTCCTTTTCCAGTAAGAGCACTGAGTAAGCTTATGTGCACGTTCACACTCACTTTGTGATTCTGTATTATCTTACGGGAAAAAAAAAAAAAATCATATGTGCTGTAAACTCCTGCAACTTCTGGATCTTAAGAATGAGGTCAATAGAATTTAAAGCACCCAACTAGACTTCAAACGCTCTCATATATGGAAAACAAGCTGATTTGGTTTCCAGCTAGTATGGACAGGCTTGTCCTTGCTAATATCTGATACCTACGCTGCGAGCCTTTTCTCATTTGTAGAGGATTAAGGCTAGAGACTGCTGAAGATGCCAAGTCTTTGCTACCTTCACCACGTCAAAGGGGCCACACTTTGAACACAGCAGCTATTCCAGAACACATTCTTGCCTTTACTTGGCACTGAAGCCTGCAGAACTCACCCTTGCTGGAAAAGGCCTTCATTAAAAGCTTTAGAGGGAAAAAAAAAAAAAAAAAAGGAGAAGAAATGAAGAAAGAAACAGAGAGAAAGAGAGGGAGAAAACACTGCACATGTGCTCCCCTAATACACTGCAGTAAGTCTGCGTATTAAACTCTCTTTAGTCAATACTCTTACCCACACTGATCACTCTTTATTCTGTGCCAGCTGGGCTATTTACATGATAGTGAAGTAGTACCACTTGGTAGAGCACACTGGCTTAGAAGATACAAACAGCAGCTCTTCTGTTGTTATTCATCTTCCAAAATGCCTTCAAACGAGAAGCTGAAATAGAGGTGCTATTAGAGAGCCCTGCAGAACTCCACAGAAGTCAACAGATTCTGAAGAATTCCTTGAAGCCAACTTCTTTACAGGCCAAACAAGTTGTCTCCAATAGAAAAGAGCCCCTGACATTAAACTCCTGTTTTCTAATAAAGTCTGAAAGCATCTGAATGCTGGGGTGGGTAAAATGTCACAAAACACAGCCAAGTACAAACTGATAAGAAAAAAAGAAAGACTGTTCACACTTAATTCAAAGAACAACAAATCACATCAAATTGCTTCTAGCAATTGCAAAGGAATACACACACCAAAGTGGTAGTTAAGGACATTCAAACATGATTTCAACAGAAAGACCCAAGACTCCTCCAGTAGTATCAGCTTAAGAAAATAATGTTTTCTAGCTCATCTTGATAACATTGAAGGAAGAGCTGCGTATTTGTTAGTGTTAAACTCTCCTTAAGAAAGCTGACGACTCCCTAACTTGCTTCTTTGAATCTTGTGCTTTACATTCAAGATTTGCACTTTCACTGTGCCAGTCCCAAAAGATTGAAGAAATTCAGGTCTAGCTCCTTTTGAAAAAATACCAATCTGAAAATATTTCAGTTTGCTGCATGGTTTTAGGCCTTTTAATCAAGTCTTTTAGGTTTCTCTTTGAGCTGGAAGAACCGCAGATGGAAGCAGCTTACAAGCTGCCTACAAACCACATACTACCAATATTTCTGTGAAGAAACACTGATGATTTTTGATGTGTTGAAGAGCAATGTGGGATTTTGCCAGATACTTAAACTGTTCTAGCCTGAACTAATAAGCTCTTTACAAATGGATTATGATGAGATTTCTGGCTTTACAAGTTCCAGTTTAATAAATACCTGCACTCCAAAAGCATTAGTACAACATGGAAAAGAAGCGTTCACACTTCTTAATATAACTTGATATAACCTCTGAGAATAAAAAATATATATGTATTTTAAAGGCTATTATTAAGTATAACAAAGGCAAATAATAATATTATAGTATTTACAAATAAGTAAACAATAAAGACATGGTAATCAGTGTCTGTAATAAACTGACCAAAAAAATGGTGGAGCTTTGGTCTCTTGAATGGCTTTGAAATCAAGGTCAGATGTCTTTGGGGAATACGTTTAGGTTGAAAAYTCCCTACAGTAAAAGGGTGAAAGGTAGTATCTTATCACAACAAAAAGGAGTCAAACGAAGTTATCCTACTGTAGCATTAAGCAATTTAAGGCTAAGAAGCAAAGAAGCAATGCTGACATTAAAAAAAAAAAATCCAATATTAAAAAAAAAAAGCAGTTTTAGGAAAAAAAAAGGCATTTGAACTCAGTGTTGCAATATATTCCTCCCATAGAGTATATTCTATTATATTGCTACATATTATTCTGTGACCGATTAAGTCACAGAAGTGATTACTGACTATCTTAAAACATGGGACAATGGAAATAATATCTGTGAACACACATGATTTGAAAACGTGTGCAGCTTGGGGTAGAAAAATGTATTCGCAATCCAGGATCTTTGATGAACAATAAAGAAAAAAATAAAATAAAATCACTGCACTTGCTGATCACAGGCACAGGTAATCTTGCAGAAGCACACAGGCCGGGTGATATCCAACTCCGACGGCATCATTACAGAGTGGGATTACTGGCACAGGCTGCCCAGGGAGGCTGTGGAGTCTCCTTCTCTGGAGATCTTCCAAACCCGCCTGGATGCCGCCCCGTGCTCTGGGTGTCCCTGCTGGAGCAGGGGGTTGGACTACATCTCCAGAAGTCTCTTCCAACCTCAACCATCCTGGGATTCTGTGTGATTCTGTGATCTTTCTTCCCCTCTATTTTCAGCAACTTTTTCTTCTGCCTTTCCTATTCCACTCCAACTCCTGACACAGGGGCTTCCCTCCAAAGGCCAATATCCAGAAAGCAGCATCTGGCCCTTTCACAGCAAACCTGGGCGTTAGCGACCAGTATCATCATTCACTGCAGTGAAGACAGTCAGGTGACAACTACTCCAGATAGGAGGATCAGAGGCAGCCAGAGCAAGGAGGACATTTGGAGCCCAGGCCTTTCAGAAACTCCTTGTACAGCTCACTGGACTTGAGCATAAACAGCTACGGGTTTTAAATAAAGGTTTACAAAACAAAACAAAAAAAACAACATTAACATAAATGGCCTGCAGGAGTACAAGGCTAAACAGAGGAAAAGATAACAGCTTTGCACCWTGAAATACTATCAGGACATACAGTCCCATGGGGGCTTACTTGTCCTACAGCAACTATATTCTTAGAGATAATACACCTAGTAACTCCAAAAACCCATCTACTGAAGTTTCCATTATGAGAGATTAAAGTCTTTTCCGTAACTGTTGAGTCTTGCTAACATATTAAGGCAAAAAGGGCATCTTGCCTACAAGGCTCCTGCAGTTCCCTCACCAAGGGTAAAGTCTCTGTAGCAAGGAGAGAAAAGAAATCTGGACAGCATGAGCACAACAAATACCTTAAAAGAAAAAAAAAAAAAAAAAAGGCAGTTATGGCATGGTAAGCAAATTCAAACACATGTCAGTTTGGATTACACTGTAGGGACCGGCAAGACTTCAAGGAACAGTCATCGGGATGGTGTAACTGCTTTCTCCCAAACACATAAACATGATCCCATCGGTCCTCCCTAGGGGCCCAACGGGCTTGTCACCTTGTAAATTGGGCATGTTTTGGAAACAGATTAAGGAGGAGACTTGACTGATTAAGTTAACTTTGGTCATGAGTTGTATTGAAAGATTAATTAGCTGGTCCTATAATGCACAGAATTATGCAATTCAACAGTTTGATTGGGGAAAGAAAAAGTAGCCAATCTTTACCAAAGTTAAACACAAGAAACAGGCAGAAGGAYCCAACCTTTTGTACCGGTCAGTAAGATGATGCAGACACCAACGTTTCCAGAGCTGCTGGTTTTCCTTCCCAAAGCTCTCCCGCTTGCAGAAAGCAGCCAGGTAACACAACTGGCTTAAAGCAGGGCAGATTTTACGTGTGGTCTTGGAGCACACAAATACACTATTGATCCCCTAACTCTGACATAGGAAAGGAAGGCAAGCAGCTGAAGAAGAAATGAACCCTTTGAGCTCTCCAGAAACTTCAAGGCACCGCCGGCCGGCCTGTGCCTCTCTCCCCATTGCTTTGGCTAGTGGCGCAAGCAAAAGAAACAAGTTTTATGTCAGCAATTAAAATAAACACAGGTTCTCATAGAGAAATCCCACACGAGCTCTCCTTCCTTCTGCCAGGGCAGAGGAGGCTGGAAAGAGGGCCGAGGTACCAATCACAACTGCCCTCCGAGGCCTGTCCTGATAAAGGCTATAATTTCCCGGGAGTTTAGACAAAAAAAATAACAAACATGGTCAGTTTAACAACAGTACAGGCATGTATACCATGGTCTGTCCAAGTTACCCAATAAATGGACCTAAGTATATATATATATAGGCTATGTAATAAAATGTCAAACAGTATCAGAATAACTAAGTTTGAAATGTAATGGGAAGTAATACAARTTTTAATGCAACTCAGATTTATATGGACTTTTCCAAATCATTCGCTAAAAGTCATATCTCCAGTTGTAAGAAACCGACGCTCTCAAATTAAAACACTTTATCCTTAGCTCTTCTTGCTTATTTATTTAATCAATGTAAAGGACAGCAACAAGAACAGCAAAAGCAGATGTTCTAACACATGGCCGACATCACAAGCTTCGCTGCTGCCTCAGTGCTGAGCAGGGGTTTTTGGTAGTCCTCGAGCAACAGGGCCAGAGAGGACATTTCTGAGGACCACACTAAAATTCCTGCGAACAGCTTTGTCTTGGAAGGCTGGTCTTAAACTAAAGCTGGTATTAAGTTTTATTTGTTATTTACTTTTATTAGTTCTATCAAGTTTTGTGAAATAATCATTCCCTCACTCCAAGCTGAGAGCAAGTCAGGAGAGGTCTCAAATAATTTGGCATCTTAATTTAGTCTGCGCATCAAAGTAACATTACTAATACAGGCAGACAGAACAAGGGCAGGCTGCACACAACCGAGAGCACATTTATTTCTCTTGGTAGCAACAGTTATTCAAACTGAAAAAGAAAAAAAGGATTAAAGAAAAATGGTGCTTTTTATTTTCTTATAAATAGACGTTGATGTTAATAAGGTGCTCACACATTTTATGCACTTCAGAAAAAAAATAACATCACAGACAGAGATCTTTCAAAATAGTTGAAATTAGGAATGTTCTTCTTATCATTATGTTCAAAATGAAAGCTTTTAAAAGCTTTATCTTAAATAATCGACAGCTTGAGTCTATGGTAACCAGTTCCCCAGAGAGACTCTTAAGCATGTGTAATGTTTGAGTGACTCCACAGGTGGGGAGGGAAAGGAAAAACGATTAAAAAAATCCAGTTTTTATATATTTATATACAGATATACATATATCAATTCCATTATAATTAACAGCCAAGCACTTCAACCAGAGCAGCTGAAACTCACTCCATAAAAGGAGCAACTAAGACCACCGTACAATAATTTTTATTTAAACAAGCCCAAACAGAATGAATATCCAGAATCACTAAATCATCCTAAATATTGGAGATTAAAGATTGGGCTACTGCATCAAATTTTACTCTACAAATTCCTGCTTGTGCCCCAGGGAAAAGAAAAAAAAAAATCCCTTCCAACTGTTGTGAAAYCACGAAGAAATCCAAATGACTCAGTAGCAACATTTACACATCTGCACCACTGGCAACGCACGGCTTTTCTTTATGTTGACACTGAAGCACAGAAAACATGTTTTTGTTGTTAAATAATAATTTGTTCTTTTGACAACAAAGTAATTGCCTAATAAAATGGAGACGAGGAAAGAGTTAACAGAAATACCCCTCCAAAAGCAAGTCTGTGCTTCTGAGATGTCAAAGTTTTTTGGGTTTTTTTGTTTTTTTGTTTTTTTTTTTTTTAATAATAGTTCTACAGTTTGGTTTTTTTTTTTGTCTGGTGAAGAAAGCAGGCTCAGAGAATGACAAACTGAGTAGGATGAAAATATCCTTTTCAAAATATATGTGTGTGTTGCAGTTGAAAGACATGGTTTTCACTCCTCTAGCTAATCTTCTGTTGAGCTGGACTAACTGTAATCCAGACTGCAGTGTTGACCTAGCTGATGGAGGCCACTCTACTGCCAGGGCCAACCAAAAGCAGGACCACAAGCCATGTACCTAGGAAGAAGCAACACSTTTTTTTTGGCAACAAGCCATACTTAAGACTATAAGAAGGTGGTCAGGAATACACAGCTTCATGATAACATGTGAGATACTGCGTGGATCTGCTACAATACGTTTGCCTGAATACTGCTTTTACAGAAACCTATATATTCACGGAGAAACCTATATATTCACGGAGAAAGCAGAGCTGCTGAACGCCACCTTTGCTTCGGTGTTTGTCGGGGCAGCCCTCTAGAATCCCAGGCCCTAGGGACACACGAAGAGAGCCAGAGGGAGGAAGGCTTGCCCTGGGTAGAGGAAGAGTGGGTCAGAGAGCACCTAAGGAAACTCGACACCCACAAATCCATGGGCCCTGATGGGATGCACCCCAGGGTGTTGCAGGAACTGGCGGATGTCATAGAAGAGCTGCTCGCCATCATCTCTGGAAGGTCGTGGAGAACGGAGGAGGTGCCGGAGGACTGGAAGAAAGCCAACATCACTCCGGTCTTCAAAAAGGGCAAGAAGGAGGACCTGGGCAACTACAGGCCGGTGAGCCTCACCTCCATCCCCGGGAAAGTGATGGAGCAGCTCATCCTGGCTGCTSTCTCCAGACACATGGAGAAGAAGAAGGTGCTCAGGARYAGCCAGCATGGATTCACCAAGGGGAAATCCTGCTTGACTAACCTGATCACCTTCTAYGAAGGARTRWCTAGCTGGATAGATGAGGGCAGAGTGGTGGATGTGGTCTATCTGGACTTCAGTAAGGCTTTTGACAYTGTCCCTCACAGCATCCTCCTGGGCARGCTCCGAAGGTGTGGGATAGATGTGTGGACGGGGAGGTGGATTAGGAATTGGCTCAGTGGCAGGGTGCAGAGAGTGGTGGTCAGTGGMGCGGAGTCCAGTTGGAGACCWGTGGTTAACGGTGTCCCCCAGGGGCTGGGCCTCGGTCCGGTCCTGTTCMACTTMTTCATTAACRACCTGGATGAAGGGCTGGAGTGCTCCCTCAGCAAGTTTGCTGATGATACCAARCTGGGTGGAGTAACTGATAGCCCTGAGGGCTGTGCTGCCATCCAGAGGGACCTGGACAGACTGGAGGACTGGGCGGTGAGAAACCTCATGAGGTTCAACAGGGGCAAGTGCAGGGTCCTGCACTTGGGGAGGAATAACCCTGGACACCAGTACAGATTAGGRGTGGACCTGCTGGAGAGCAGYCCCGCAGAGAGGGACCTGGGTGTCATGGTGGAYGACAAGTTGACCATGAGGCAGCAGTGTGCCCTGGTGGCCAAGAAGGCCAACGGGATCCTGGGGTGCATTAAGAARAGCRTCTCCAGCAGGTCGAGGGARGTGATCATCCYCCTCTACTCAGCCCTGGTGAGGCCACATCTGGAGTACTGCGTCCAGTTCTGGGCTCCCCAGKACAAGAGGGATGTGGAGCTGCTGGAGAGAGTCCAGCGCAGGGCTACCAGGATGATCAGRGGCCTGGAACATCTGCCCTATGAGCAAAGGCTGAGAGAGCTGGGYCTGTTCAGCCTGGAGAAGAGGAGGCTGAGGGGGGACCTGATCAGCGTGTATAAATACCTCAAGGGAGGCAGTGAGGAGGAGGGGGCGGCCTCTTTTCAGTAGTGGACAGTGATAGGACTAGAGGAAATGGCCACAAGCTGAGGCACCGAAAGTTCCACAGGAACTTGAGAAAACACTTTTTGACAGTGAGGATGACAGAGCCCTGGCACAGGCTGCCCAGGGAGGTTGTGGAGTCTCCTTCTTTGGAGATCTTTAAAACCTGCTTGGACACAGCCTGTGCCACGTGCTCTAGGTGACCCTGCGTGAGCAGGGCGGTTGGACTAGATGACCTCTGAGGTCCCTTCCAACCTTGGGCATTCTGTGATTCTATGATTACCTCGGGGGAAGAAAAGCRCCTGCCCCCCTGAAACTGCTCTTCAACCTATTCACAATTACAACTTACTCATATTTCAGGTTCCACAGGAGAAACTAATTTGATGAGACTTACCATATGTAGATGTACAGAAGCAGCATATTTAACTTTTATTTACACTGTAGTAAAAGTATTGAATATTCTGCCCAAGTACAGCTTCAAAGTTCCCAAGGATTAGGGAGAGGAGTGTAGAACACTTAATCAATATGTTTTTTCTTTTTTAAACATTCTACTTACTCCTACATATCTTCTTGCAAGGAGGGAGATAAAACTACACTTGAATGTTCAAATTCAGCTCAAGCTCCTGACGTTCTAAATTCACTTTCATTTTGACCTACAAAAGTCATTCCCATCACTTATCAAAAAGTTGACTATGGATGTCCAGCATCATTATAAACATTCAGCTCAAGCACTTAMACAACATAGGATTAAATTATATTTTATGTGAGGACAAAGCATTAAGTCTCTGGAAGTTGGTGATTTGCTAAAGCCTATTTGCAGCTCTGGTTGCTGAACATTTTAGTCAACAGCAAGATTCCCTCAGCCTACAAAAGCTCTRCAGCATAAAGACTGATTCAGAGCGAGAACATAAACTTCAAGCCATCATATCACACAGCAGACTACACCCTAGTAGTCAAGTCTGTCTGATTTCCCATAGCACTGGAAGAGAAATGACTTATTTTCACTTTAAAAATAACATTTAGTAAACTAGAAGGACAGAGTTTTAAGAGGTGATTCCATTACTTAGTATTTCAAGTTAAAAGGAAATCTTTGAAATGATAAGTAAGTATTGTTTGAAAATATTTTGGCACTGGCACAGATCTTGCAAAGAATAGTCCAAGCTTTAACTTAATTATCCTTTTTACAAGAATTGTGGTTTGAGAAAATACAACAACTTCATAAACATAATAATCACTAAGCGTAATAAGCCCTTAGCAATAATGTTCTAAGCAAGTGTGGATAATCCAAGATAAACCATGACTCTCTTCTTTCTCTCTGTACTTCTGCAGTTCATCTAGAAAATTCAAAAGCAAGCGAAAATGGTGCTCAGGCTGCACAGGCAAACAACAGGCAAACTTCTGTCAAAGCAAAGCATTACATCTAAGAACAGCTGATCCATCAGCAAGCTGCAGAACCTGCACTCCAACAACAATAACAAAAAAAATGTGCACCAGTAACATTATTTGCTAAAACAGAATTAGGAAGGAACTAAAGAGCACAYACAGGTAAAGGAAACACAGAAATAGTCATCATTACAATAGTGCACTTTAATCACAGAGACTATGTCCATTTCTTTTAACTCCTTTACCCACACTGGAATACAGTTGCCCCAAAACACAGCACAGAAGCTCCTTATCCGTTCATAACAATACTGCAGAAATTTAGAAAGAAATCCTAAGAAATATGGTAACTAGCCAGAGCTGATAGCAAAACACTGGTTTTATAGGTAGAAGGGGACTGTATACAGGAAGGGGGGAAAAAAATATATGTATAAAGAAGTAGTCAAGCAGCCAAAATTCAGAATATTCTTCCTACTGCTTCCCAGTCCCCCAGCTTTCTCAGTCCTCTTTCAGTTCCCTATCTGCTTTTCTGCCGCTTTATCTTTACCCAGCTCCTGGACCCCTGTTTAATCTCACCAGTTTTAAGGCTTCTCACCTACAAAAAAACCTCCAAGTTTTCACAGGTCAAACTCTACATCTGAGCCAAATTATTTTTTTTATAGTACCCAACCATTATTGCCCATTGAGAATTCTAAAGACWCTAAGCATTTTTGGTGTTGTTGTATTACTACAACTAAATCATTTAACCCTTAATATTTCATAGATTAAAAATGCTCCTAACATTTGCTGGCTCCTTCAAAAATTCCAACCCATATATCTCAAACACCTGGAGATGTTGCTCAATTCACACATGCTGCTCCACAAACTACAATAGGAGCCACAGAGCTTTACACTTGGAAACAACCACTGCGTAAAAAGTGCTCTGCAAAATCACTAGGGAAGCAAGAACATTATGCAAAAGCACGTGAGCTCATGGCACCTTCTTTGGGAAGGAGGGAAAGGACTCTCAATTTAGTTCAGTCACCACTGAACAGGCCAGGCCAAACAGCCCAAGCCTGAGGGCACTTCATCTAGRCACAGCAGAACGTAGCTTTCCACTTACACAGGTCAAAAGTTTTTTGTTTGTTTGTTCATTTTCTCCCAAATGGAATATCTTAACAAAAGAGCAGAACCTGATCAAACCACTTTGCTATCATCAGAAGTGCTATCAATTTCTACAAATCACAGCAAGTTTCTAGACACGTCTTTCAGGGCAGATGGATCATTCACAATCTGGAATTTCACAGAAGAAAAACACATTATGCTCTCTGCAACTAGGAAAACACAGGGAAAACACAAAATGTTCACTTTAAAAGTCTTTAAAATCAAAATATAATCTGTAGAGGCTGCTAACCTACTCTTCCTTGGTATTTTATAACAATACATGATTTTTATCTCTACCCATTTTGCTCTGATTTTTTTGGCAGATGACTCCTCCTTTCCTCTGRATTCTTTTCTTATCCCATCTTCTTACCCCACATTCACCAGATACACATTACACTCTGGCATGCACTAGTCCATCTTCCCCCCATACAACCCACCTTTTACTGCCTTCTTGAACACTCCCTTCTCAAGAGCACCTAAACTTTCACAGGGTCACAGAATGGTTGAGGTTGGAAGGRACCTCTAGAGATCATCCAGTCCAACCCCTGCTCCAGCAGGGACACCCAGAGCACGGGGCACAGGGCAGCATCCAGGTGAGTCTGGAAGATCTCCAGAGAAGGAGACTCCACAGCCTCCCTGGGCAGCCTGTGCCAGGGCTCGGGCACCCTCACAGTGAAGAAGTTCCTCCTCACGTGCAGATGGAACTACCTGTGTTGCAGCTTCCACCCATACTTCATTTCTGGAACGGCAGCAGGACCTGCGCAGCCTGCGCTCTGCACAGCCCCCCAGCTCTGTGCGCCTGGCAGCGAGGCCCAGGACGCTGCGCCCTTCCCTTTGGGAATTTGCACATGCCGTCTCCGCGATGCTGCTCCCAGCACGATGCATCCTCGGCCCTGCAGAGCAGGRGCAGTCAGTGGTTCCTTCGGGTTGTCTCCTAGGCACGGAATGGTAGAGATATTGCAAGGAGGAGCATTAGCAACTGTGCGCACGACAGCCCGTAGCCATGGCCTTGCATGGGCAGGAGGTCACTCACAGCAAAATACTGCAGACTAGGGTACAAATTTACACACGTGTACTTGCTGTTCAGTGCCAGCTCTTGCTGGGAAGGGTCTTAGGGATAGGCTATAAATTTATACCAACTAATTTATACTAATTTACTAACTAGTATAAATTTATGCTAACTTACTGCAGACAAGCCCCTTTAGAGAACACTTTAGTGGCAACACAGAAACACTGAGCAGGAGCAGCTGAGCTGCAAGGTTATCTGCTCCCACCGAACTTTGGGTCTTAGCAGATCCCAGGAACATCAGCCACATACCAGATGGCTCTGCAAGGCAAACAGGAGAAAAAAAAAAAAAAAAGTACTTGCAGTCCCCAGCACTCCTCTTGAATTAAAATAGTAACTATTGACGTCCAATTCCACGGCTACAGCTTGGGAAGCCATGGAGCACCTGGAACAAACTGTACCAGTCAAACAGCTTCTACATATATTGAGGGAAAGTGCGAATGAACTGGTCACTTTGTGCCTGCACCACCTGAAAAAGTTCAAATCTTATTACACACATGAGTTTCTATACTAAAAGAACAAGTCCTTACTCCCAAAGTACATACTCTTAACAAAATATTTTTCTCGTGGGTTTTTTCTCTTCACCACTTCTGTTTTGAAAGAAAATATAATGGGGTTTTAGCAGAGAGCAGAAGGAACTCACCTTCCAAGGTGAAAGTTAAGAGCAAAGGTTTTGGACATTATCACCAAATGTCTGTTCAATGGTACCTTTCCTCTCATCTGTTAGCAAAGTAATACACTCCCAAGGATAGACTGGAAAACCTACAGTCTCCTTAGAGTTTGTTATTAGGGTAAGTTTGGGAGAAACTTGGCGAGGGCTTACTCTTAATAGGCAGAATTTAACATCCAACATTTTGGTGACAGTTTTAGCWTCGTTTTAATTATATAAGCTTACATGCCAAAGAAGAGTAGTTTTTCTTCTTTTATGATCTTAATTACCTCTATGTCTAATATCCTGTAAGTTATAAAWTACCACACAGCTACCCACATAAAATAGCCCATTCATAATGGAAGGTAACCAGTGATCTAATGCCACTAAATCTGGTTTTGGTCCTGGAATCAATTCACATAGAGCATTTACAGTGAAGCTAAACTAAGTCACTCTAAGACTCAACTCACTCCAACAGCCAGGCAAGCCTATTTACTGTTTATATATATATATAATATATATATATATATATAAATACTTGTACTGTTGGGCATGCATTGCTAGGCTTCAGCACCTCATCTTTGCAGAGCATTCTTCTGCGATACTTCCTTGTTTGCTCTTGAAGGCAAGGACACAAAGGGCTTTCTGAAGCTGCATTTCCTTGGTACGGCCCACTGGAGAAATAACATTTCATACGCCCCAAATCTGCAATCTAACCATTTAAAACCACCATAAGTACTGCATTGATTGCACTTATTCCTCCCTAGCTAACAGGGACGCTCTATATATTGCAWCAGACAAAAGTTTACATTCTTTTCTCCTCCTGGATTATGTCCAATTCTGGACAATTTGATTGCTGGCACTTCTGTGCACTAGGGATGGAGCTGAACGCACTCCTGAAATGATGCAGGGAGCTGAACATTTGTTGGCTATAAAAGAATGAACACAGTCATCCCTTCCTCATCCTACCCCTCCCCAATTAATCAACAATATAAGCTAAGCAACTCCCTTGCGGAAAAAAAAAAAAATACACACACACACACATAGATCACAAAGGGCCTTTGAAAACAACAAGGAAAAATGTGAGCTGCCTCTCCTAGAGACTCTGACATCCAACAGCAGCAGCAAAAAACTAGTTTTACTTAAAAATATTTATTTACTTTAAAATTTTCTAAAACTTCATGTAATCAAGCACTATGGAATTCATAAAGACTTTTTAAAAACATGCAGTATGTGGAGAAATTTTCTTTTTTGGCATAAAGGATGAAAGCATTTACTTCACATAATGGTATTTTCCTCACTACAGCTTTAGTAATTTATGTCATAAGATACATGGGAATCCAACCCCAGTTGCTTAATGCACTGTTCACCCTTTAAGTCAGCCTTAGGGCTGATTCAGCTACAGCATCACTGCACCCCATCATAATATATAATAAACAAGTGCAGCCTGACCTATCACAGAACCAACTGGTTATCACCAGTCTCCTTTCTGGCGCAAAGTATCTTATGACAGTCAATATTTWATCTTTTTGTTAAAAGCTTTCCCCAGAGTACACACTTAATCACAAAGCGCCTCAGTCTAACCTCAAAGTCTCAGGCCTGAACGTTTGCTCCTTCACAGACATCTTCTCATTCTGAAGTAAAAAGAAATGATCTATAATCTAGGCCTTTCCTGCCCTTAGAAAAACTTTTAACCGGGGAATTCTAAAAAGCCTGGCATGTGCCTAAGATGCACGATATTTCCTCTACAGATCTCCCTGCGTTTTGTCAGCTATAATGCAATAAAACATCATTAAGCAAACCTTCACGTGAATCAGGATCTAAATAAAATTACAGCCACTTACAGCTGTGCTCCGCTGTACTACGAGTAGAGTTACCAGAGCTGAGATGTGAACATTAAAACTTTAAAACTTTGCATAACTCCTGGCCAATTAATTTTTTCCTTGTTCTTGTGAGCCCTACCACTTCTCAGATGTTTAAATGAGGACACAAATACTCAGGCTTTGATTTACCCTGGGGCACAGAGGCTCAGCTCAGGTTGAGTCCCAGAGTAAATCAGAGCTGTCTGTGGCCTTGGAGGGGAAGAAACAATAGGGGACAGAGTTTAATAAAATAGGTGTTATTTATTTTCTTTTATACATTAGCAATGAAAATTTCACCAAAAAAAAAAAAAAAAAAAACCCAAAGCTAGAAGAATGTGGTTCCAGCACTATTAAAGATTCAGAGAAGTGTGAGGTTTTTTTTAATACCACTGATGTTAATATTCAACTACTTTTAACTTTATCATGGAAGTGTTTTAAAATATACCGCTTAATTAGCCAACTATATCTACTCAACAAACTGTTACATATTTATATTATGCCAGGTAATTTTACAGTTGACATACGAAACTGAAACTCTTGAAGAAAACTGAATTTAAGTCAAACAGACATACATGAACTCATGCTCTATGGGACCAATTTACTGGGATTTAACAGRATGAGGAACTCCAATGCAGGAATAAAAACGTATTTATTAAGCAAATACACTGACACTTACGAACTACAGTTAGAGTAAAAGAAAATGCATTTGTAAAGGTCACACGCTCCAGATTCACTATAAGCACAGRAAAAAAAAAAAAAAAGAAAGAGAAAAAATACACACACACTTAAACGTTAATATTTACAGGCACTTTTTGCCCTTTTATACTAGCAATATTTCAAGATACTAAGTGGACATAATTACCAAAACCAGAAGCTATGACTGCAAGTCTGTGGTATACGTGGTGTCGCTAAGGCCCAACAAATGCTCATTTAAACTGCAACTTGACGCTCAGTTTGGAGGCATTAAACACAAGGCAGTCAGCAGGCCCTGAAGAGACTGGTGCCAGCCTAATTCTAATATCCTGCAACATTACTAAACTAGGCGCCACAAACAATGTGTTAAAATGGATTACAACTGCCTCCCTTTTTCATTTTTCATTTTGTTATCAGCTGAAAATGTTCAAATAATGAAGAGTTTCAGAAGTTTCACTCTCAAAAACTTTTTTTTTGAGGGAAAGCATTGTCTTTGGTAACATTACCTTTAGCTTTGCAATAAAGCAAAAAAAAAGAGGGCATTTGATCCTAATTTTACTGCCAATCTCATTAGAATTTTATGTAATTTAAATAAAGGATTAAGATTACATCTTTTTTTTTCCCCAAATAAATTTACCAAGCGCAGCAAAAACGTTCACTAGCATAAATTACACATGGTTGTAGCCCACCAAGGCTGACATTGCGTCCACGCAATTTTAATGCAAATCACCAGAGCTCTTTTCTCATTTAAAAATAAAAAGTGCAGTCGTTGAACAAATGAACCAGATTTGGAAGACACAGCACCACAAATATCACAGGTCTCCAAAARGATGAAAAACTCATGTGCATCCCTATCAGCTTGGGTAAGCACTAGGATAATTCATCTGTTCAAACAGACAAACAACAGGATAGTCTAACACCATGCTGAAAAATCAGAGGTTTAATCCTTTTCTCACATAGAATCTTTAACATAAATAACACACAGTGTACTCAGAAGTTTCCTAAACAAAGTACAGAACACTACTAAAATCATGTTGTRAAAATGCTTGATATAGTTTCCCTACTTTGACATAGGGAATGAACTTTACATGAAGATAAAAGAGACAAAAGAAAAGGGTTGGTGGGGGGGGAAATAGATTTTGAGTGTCAAGAACCCCCCTGTTCTTGAAAAGAGGATTATGAGGTACAAATATGAGATGCAGATCTTTCAGATTTAAGGACAATAAGCTTTAACTTGATGAGGGAAACTAGCAGTGAAGTAGACTGCAGAAAATCTTACCAGCTGTGTTCAAAACAGATTGCACACATAGGAGTATCAGGAGATTGGGGAGGAGGAACTTGAAGTAGCCCAGGTGACAGCTACAGGCCTAAACAGACCGAAAACAAAAATGTGATTGTGGAAACACAGTTTGGACAAGGAAGAAGAAAGTTATGAATAAAACATGACCCTGGATGCAGGGAGAAGAAAAAAAAAATGAGAGAGAAAAAAAATAAAAAGAAAAGAGGGCTACTCCCAAACTACTGCCTTGGGCRACTAAGCAGGACTATGGTGCTGTCAGCAGCACTGCAAAGGGTGAGCTAATGAGTTCAGTTGGAACGCGCTGATAATGAGCCCTGAGACATTCAGAGTGCTTGGGACAATAGGAAACACTGCAAGGAAAACGAGGGAGGCTCCTAAGAGCCAAGCAGCTCCGGGGGGGGATGCAGAGACCTGAGCGGAGGAGCCTGTGAGTTGCCTATGGGCCCTGTGCACTTGGCCCGAGGGGAAGGGGCTGCAGCAGGATGCATCCGAGGGGCCAGAAAGAGAAAGGCCAGGAGAGCCACACAGGCCTCCCCATGTCCCATCTCCTCATCCCACGGGCCTAGAGTGGCTCTTAGTTACACCCTTTCAAAGCAGCACAAGTACACTTCAGAAAATGTCAACAGAAGTTTGCCTGCATTATTGAACGAGTCGATAGATGTCGGATAACTATTTCGAAGTGCACTGCTGTCATTTAAAAGCAGGAGCATATTTTATTTAAACTAAAAAAATGTAATCTAATTACAGGCTTCAATCAATATTTGTATTACTGGAAAATAGAGCCTGATTCAAAGAAAAACCTGAATACGCTCTTTGCTCCCAGTGGTTGGCTGGAAAGGCCAAACTTCTTGAGTGACATCAAGGGGAAAAAAGGAAAAAAAAAAAAAAAAAAGAGTCCTCTCGAGTCCCAATAAGATTCTTTTAAGCATATTTTCCTTAAAACAAAACAAAGCTTTACAGGGCTAATTTAAAGTTATATTTATTCAAAAAAAAAAAGGGGGGGGGGGGGAAGAAACTGCCTCCAAAATGTCGGAAGAATCTTAACATGCTTCCCTGAAGTAGTAGCCCTCCCTGTGTTTGCTTGGTATCTTAATTTGCCTTTGGTTTCAAAACTGCAGGCTTGCCAAGAGCTATTCCTTTGAAAACCTCAGGAATTCCATTACTAGTTTTAAGCTAAATTAAAGGAAAATAGAAGCATTCAACGCATGGCAAAAGTATGCACAAAGTGTTTGTTGATACTCATAAATAGACTGAAAAATTTAGACATGTCTGCAGGATAACTGCTGCACTGTCAGCTCTGTTTTGCTCTGCTGTGCAACTAAGCAAAAAGCTCCTGCTGTCATTCCAGAAAAGTGCAGCCTAAGATACATCGCTACCAACAGGGAAAACATTTAACACTAGGCCATTGATTTTTCATTTGAAGAAATCTATACCTATAAACCATACAAAAACCAGAGGTTGCATCGCTGCAAAGAACAGTGGGAGGTTCCCCTTGGAAACTGCTGCTTCAACATCTCTATATGGAGGGAAGATGTCACCACYTCCTAAGTCACGGAGAAAGCAGCCAGCTCTCCCTGCTTGTCAAACACCTYGGAAGTCATGAAAAAGAGACATTCCACCCCAGGAATACTAACGAGCTTAATTTTAGGTGAAAATTCTCACACAAATGTTTTCATAACAATACACAGTAAAGCAGGTATTAATAGAAATGTTCTATTTTAATCTAAAATTAGCTTTCCAAAGTTCACATACTAAGAAATGTAATTATTATTATTAAGGGCATTTTTAGTGACTAAATTATCCTCAGGAAATATGCGCTGAGGAAGACATAGTCCCTGTTTCAAAATACTTGAGACAAATTTTCTTGAAAAAMGGTAACTTGATTTGCATCAAGACAAGGAATCCCAGCAAATAAGAGGTACCAAGGAGGGCAACTGTTTTAGTGGCAACCATCACAAAYCAGCAGAATTCTGAGCACAACAACTTGCTGCAGCTCTGGTGACAGATCTGTATCTTCCATGAGAAGCGGTAAGAATCCAGAGAGCAGCACACTGGATAGAGGGTCTGTTACACCCTTGGAAAAGCAGGAAACTGCAGCAGCTTTTCCACACTGAGCCGGCACACAGTAATGGATCAGTGGTTTACAGCAACTCTCAGCACCGCATGGGAACAGGAGCAGCAGCATCTCAGCCCTGCCAGGACGGAAATCACTCTAAGCACAAGAGAAGGGTTTCTCTTTAGGTTAAAAAAAGTAGGAACCCACTCCCCTCCTGAGTTTGGAGCACAGTGCAGGGAAACTACCACTGTTTCAGACACTGCCCTWGAGGACTCAACTTGTATCACACGTGTAGACATTTTCATAAAGCATKTTGAAAGCAAATTTTCCTGAAGAGTAACAGACAGATGCACACACACACAAAAAAAACCAACAGAGTAATAGATAAATACTAATGGAAGGACGAACTAAAATGCACAYTTGACACCTTATGCACCAACAGGCAGCTGTATCTACCAGAAGTCCTATAAGAAGAAATGGCGGGTCTTGTAATTATGGCAAATTCCAAAGGTGCTGAAGTAATGTCAGTCATCTGTAAAAGGTAGCAATGACAGCAACAATGTGCAATGTCATCATTTGACATCTGCAGTAACCCCAAGGAACACATTCTGTAACACAGWTATTAGTCTTACATAAGTCAACTGGGATTCAAGCAAAAAGTTCAGGGATTTTCCTCGGCCACCTAAGTGAGAAGTCAGTGTCAGCTGAAGCAGAGCTCAGGTGACAAAAAGTTTCCTACCTCCCCACACACCTTATAGATGTGAAAGCATTTTCAGTAAAGAGAAAACAACRTATAAAATTACCACAATCAAAGACAAGTAAGGAGTCAATAGTCACAATATCATGTCTACTAATTAGAAAAGAATGCATATAGGCAATCCCAAGCATGCAATAATCATGAAACTTTATTGCACAAGCATCAAAACAAGTTATTAGTTCTTTTTTATTAAAGCCAAGGGATAACTCTGTTCTCATTTCGAGCTCGAGGGAAAAGACTGGTATTCTGGAGAAACACACAGCTCCAGGAAGAGAGCCCTTAAAAAAAAAGCAAAGAGGAGAAAAAAAGAAAGAGCAACTGCCCACATAGAGCTCTTAACTGTTTGTCATGGCTGTTGCCACCCAGCCAGCAGCAGTGAAAACAGCAAAAAAAAAAAACCTTGAAAAACACACTACATACATACATATATAGACACATACACATGAGAAGCCACTGCACATCAGTTTATCAGTATATCAGTTATCAGCGTAAATCACCAAGCTTATACTGACTACTGATTCCACAAAAGGGCCAACAAAAACGTAGTAGTTTTGAGTGGAAAAATTCAAGGCTGCTCTAACATGACTGCTACCTTGTCTATTAAATTATCAACTCCGTAACAACTGACGTGAGTTCTCAGCCCATATCTCTTCAGACGGGTTCAATAAAGAATTATGATGTTATCAGCAGCAGACAAAAATAAAACCATTAAGTCCATCTCAGAAAACATGATGAGAAGCTGCAGATCGATATCTCCTGGCAAAGGCAGCCTGGCAGTTGCTGCCGCAGCCCAGGGTTACTCATCAGCACCCAGTAAAGAGAGGCTGCCACCCATTCGGGCTGGCAACAGGAGTCACCAGCACCCACCAGGCCACCCCAGGCCAAATTAGTCACAGGGAACTGGCCAAGAAGGTGCCTTGAGCTAATGCTTGCCATTCAGCTGCCTAAAGATCTTGCCTAAAGCTATGGGAAAGGTCACACTGCAGAGCAGCAGTGGTAAACAGCTCAAGGACACAACATCTAGAACTCTCACAGAATTTTTTTGGGGAAAAAAAATGTCCACCCATATCCTGAAACGTTAAGTAAAACTTCTGTAATAGCCTGAAAGCTTAAAGACAGATCTTGAAAAACCCTAATCCCTAAATCGTAGACTAAGCAAGAGAGGCACACTTGGCCTCCTCAGAAACTGTCTGAAGTCAAAGGCTCTGCTCAGCCTCATAATTTTCAYGGGTTTGGATTTTTTTTAAACCCACTCCCCCTCACTACCAGGCATCTTGCAGTTTCTTAGCAGAAGCTGCAACTGCCATCTTTCCTGATGTCAGGATTTTAAGTTTGAAAACGCAACATACATGCTGAACAAAGCCATTGTTTCAAGAATTCATTTCTGATGAATGAACACCAGCTATAAACAGGAGCATATTTTCCCCATTAAGTCCTGCTCAATGGGACAATAAGTACCAAATAAAAATAACAACAACAACAAGGGAATTACTATACAAAAGGCCAGATTCTTCCCTCAAAATCCCTTCAAAGTGCAAAATGAAATCAGAGACAGGCTGCCATGGATTGAAGGGTCTTAGACTTAAGATGTGCCCATGAACCATAAGTGAACGGCATCCCGAGGCTGTCAGTGCCACATGAGCTTAACCCCACTGCATCAGGGCACTAGCAAATATACTTCAAATGGGCATAATGTGTCACTGTCACCGCAAGAAACAGACACACCCTGCTCCCCTTGCCGCCTGCTTCCACCCCCATCCTTGCACCAGCACCAATGTTTGTGCAGCAAACTGATCCGGCCTAAACCTCCCTGCCCTTCCCCCAGGTCGCCTCCAAGGCCWGCCTGATCCACCACAGCCACACACAGATTTGCCCGCTCCACGGAGAAGGTGGCAGGTAGGGCTGGGAACCAGCAGCACCTGGTTCGCCCATGGCAGAGCTGGGACAGGCCACAGGGGTCCCGGCTGAGGCTCTGGAACATCGGTACCAGTTGTGCAGGCCACGGATCCCCCGTATCTCCTGGATCCCCTGATTCTCTTGGATCCCACCTCTTTACTCACATGCACAACAGCAGGGAGGCAACTGCCTGGAGAGCCCATCCAAAGAGCTGAGTCAAGGGAAAACTGGCACAAGGGAGCAAGAAAGAACCCTGGAAAGGCAGAAACTCCAACCTGGATCAGCTTACGATGGTATCGAAACACACTCTTCTACCACTAGACTTTTTAAGTTAAAACTTGTCAGTACAACTGTGCATGATGAGCTTGATAAATTTGCTTTTCATGTCCAAATTTCTGGGACTGAACCTAAGGAGCCACCATCTCTGTGCGCCCAAGCAGCAGGAAGTGCAACCAGGTAACTCTACTGGCCAACTTCACCCCACCGCATTCTTTAAGTCTAATAAAATGAACAGAGAGGATTAGCTACTTTAACTTAATAATGATACCTTCACCAGATACGCTTTCAAAGATCAGTAATCAAATCATTCCTTTCTTTTTTTTTTTTTTTTTTTTTTTTTTTTTTTTTCAGAAGAACATAATAAAAGCAACACATTCATTTATGTACTATTTTAACCACCATTTACTATTTATAATGAATTTAAACAACATTTTCAGGTAATAAAAGTAGTCTCAGGCATCTCTTTGCCCAGGAGTGAATTTTATCGATTATCTAGTCAAAACAAACAGAGGTATTTTCAAATAAGGCCCAGAGATTAGAGAAACAAGTAAAATYGAAATCAATGAGCTCTGGATTAGACTGAATGAAGACTCAATGAATACTTATGCACATAACTACACTCAAGCTATTTCTTGAACAATAAAATTATCTTAGATAGGAGTACAGAGTGATTGTGGCAAATGATCTTGTTAGTTCCCAAACAATAGAATTTATTACTGGATGGTTAAATTCATCGGGGAATAATTTCCATGGTAAACAAATACATTTTTTATATTCCTTCAGTTAACAGAGAGAAAATAATAATATTGTTTCACCGGACAAAACATATCAATCTTACAGTTCAAGAACTGTACAACTGGAGCGCAGAATTAGATTCTCATATATGTACCTTTTTAGCCTTCAAAAAGGTCACATTTCTTTTATTTTTCAGTCCATGAAACTTTCCTTTTCTTTCAAGGATAGCTTCTTAGGTGAACTACTGCCTTCCCACTGCAACTATTTAAGATCATTCTTTATATTGGACTGCAAATCTGCAAAAGATTTCTACGTGGTGAAAGAGTGCTCCAAATCACTCTACCTGTAAAAATTATATAGAAATGGGAACTATTTATTTTGACTACAACTCACCCTCAAAATTTAAGACAAGACACCGAAGTGCAAAGCGAGCAAAACCCTGGGAAGCCATTTAACCAGATATAACTGCCGGAATGTTGTTTCAACAAGTATTTTCAAAGCATTCCTGTCACKGGGGAAAATAAACTTGGGATTTCTCAGTCAAGAAACAATATTCCTCACTTGGAATGGAGTTGGGAGTTATTGAACTTGAACTAGTGGTTTATCCGCTACCAGCACAGGCTTCTTCTTAAGCAGCAACGCAGCTTTTCAAGTGCCCTTGTGAAGGAAGGAGAACAGAGATGAAGTTCCCTGGCAGACCTGCTGACTTGGACAAGGAAGCAGCACCCTCGTTGGCTCTGAGCGCATCTAAGCACCAAACCACCGTTAACACAGCAACGAATCTTACAAAAAGATTTCTTCATTCCCTTAAGTGAAAATACGTYGTAGAGTTAGCAGAGCAGATTTAATGACAGATTCGAAGCTCAGTATTATCCTTAACACTAACACCACTACAGCAAGATTAAAGCACTTATTCAGAGAAAAGACCCTTGCCCAATACCCTAGACAGTGCTGTACTGCTAGCACTTACATAGGAAAAAAACAAGTTTGGAAAAAATAAACCAATACTGTCAAAAGAAGTCATGAGGAAAACTGAACAAAAACTCCTCAGCAATATCATGAACACCAAACTGYGATCGGGAATCTTTCCCAAACTTGCTCAGAGCTGGCCCCTGGCAGAGCCGGGGTTCCCGCCCGCTGCCAGCAGCATTCCCGGGGACTTGGGAGCACAACTGTCACTCGCACGCATGGGAGCGGCGCAGGACGCGGTGACCAGGGAGCCGCCCTCAGGAGCGCAGAGCAGCGCGGGGCGAGCCGCGCTGCCACGGCCCCGCTCGAGCCCCGCGGCTCCGCGGTGCCGCCGCGCGGTGACGGGGCAGGCCCCC
>NW_020456210.1:2466514-2495587 GCF_003342845.1 Nothoprocta perdicaria | reverse complement strand
GGGGCCGCGCCGCGCCGAACCGCGCCGGGCCGCCGGACAGGGGCGAGCGGGCGCCGCGGCAACGGCTGCGCCTCCCGGCAGCGACAGGGCCGCGCTCGGGGCCGGGCTCTGCGCGCGACAACTTCCGGGCCGCGGCGCGGACTCCTTCCGGGCCCGGCGGGGCAGCCGTTGGGGGCGCGCGCGCCCCTCCCCCCGACCGTTGAGCGGCCCCAACGGTTGCGAGCGGGGGGGGGGCGGGGCGGGGGCGGCTCGCGGAGCGGGTCCTGGAGGTTCCTCTGGTTGATGAACAAACAGGCGGGCTAATGAACACACGAACAAACAGGCGGGCTGATAGAGCCATGATACCAAAGCCGCGGGTCGGCTCCCGCTGCGCCCCCTCGCCTGGCAGCGCCATGGCCGCCAGCCTTGCCTGCCCCTCCGCCTTTTCCAGCAGGCCTTTGCTCAAAAGCGTCCGGAGAAACAACGTGAAAAGTCTCTATGTATGTGTCTCTTGTGCTGACTTATTTTTAGTCTTCTCACTCTAGCTCTCATCGTGCCCTCATCAGCTCCCATGAATGGCCACGTTAAAATAACACATGGGGATTTGCACTGGATCGGGATAACGTAGCTTCTCCGCCCCGGTGAAGCTCTCYGTCTTCATCCAAAGCAAAGAGCTGAGAGCGTCCCCCTGTCCAGCTGATGATCTTCACAGCTTATCCCAGTGTTTGCTCACCCAGATTGACCAACAGACCAATTCTGTGTCTGTGCACTGGAATGTCGCTGTGGTCTGTGGCTATCCTACACCTTTGCCCAGTCTTTATTTCAACTTATTTCAACTTTAAGACCTGGTAGTGTCTCATTCCTGTTGGGAGCTTTAGGCCCCATCTCTCCTCACTTCATAGATCTTTTAATCCAGGACAGTTTGTTTACTCGTCACACCTACAGTCATTTTTGTCATCCCAAACAGGATCCCAATGGGTGAAGGAGATACCTGGAACCCCATCCAGATGCTTCACAGATTGCTGTTGTTCCAAATGTTTAATAGCTGCTTGCTAATTATGAACTTGCATTGTGTTAATTCCTTTAGATCGTCTTAAACTTTCTTTTGATCAAATCTGAGATTAGAGAACCTTCTTTCACTATCAACTCATATTCACTTACTGTGAAAATTAGATGCTGCCGCTGATACCCTGTTTACATTCTTTTTTACCCTGGAGGGATTTACCTGAAACTATCATTGGAAAATTATTTTTTTTTATAACTAAGCACTTGAATGTGTTTACATGGGCAATTCCTAAAGGCACTTCTAATGTGTGCAGGAGACACGGCTTTTCCAAAGCAATAAGAGTAATCATATATTTCGTCATATGGCTCATGAATCATAATGATTCAGTTCATGACTGGCTTACCCAACTAACTACTGCATTTCTGTTAGTTTTTAATAATATTGAGAATTAACTCTTTCATTAATGATGAAACTTCTGCCCCAAATGAAAATTTTCAGCTTAATGCATATTTTTRATTCAAAAATCAAAAAGTGAGAGAAATTTTGAAAAGTTTCCTGGTCTTTGAAGATCAAATCTTCAAAGACCAGGATAGGCTGGGTCGGATAGTCTGTAGCTTGGCTTTTCCCTGGTTCTCATTTCACTCTCCTGATGTAGCTCAGTCCTGGCTCCCAGACCCCTCTTTTCCCACTCTGTTCCTCTTGCAGAAGGACCTACCATTGCACAGCGGGTTTTTTATCCTGAAAATTAGACTCAGCGGATCCAGGGCTTCTGCCTGTGACCCACAGTCTGTTCTTTACAGATTCACGGCAGCAAACTTCTTGAGGGGATGAGGAAAAGGAGCTTTTTTTCTTCTTCCTTATTTCCTAATTTCTTCTTCTTTGGAGCACATCCCATTTCATTTATAGTCTCCCTTCTCATTTGGAAAGTATTTTCTGATCAACACGAGATATGTAAACCACAGCRAGAAGACTTATCTTCAAAACCAGGACACTCATTCAGATCTTGATTGTTTCAATCATAGATCTGGCTCTTGAACTAAACGTAGGACACTAGACGCTATCTCTCAAAAACAAACCCACAGCAGCAGTCCGATGACAAGCCATAAAGCTTTGCAGTCACTTTGCTTTGTAATAAAGAAGGTTTTTGATATCGCTGCAGGCACCACCTMACGTAGCTGTACATGAGGGCTCTGTTATAAACACGGGTTTCCAGGTCCGGTCACTTGGCAGCCCGAGCAAGTTCGTGGCTGAAAGGGGCTCCAGGAGCTCACTCTACTGCAAGGCTTCCTGGAGTATAATTTTACTCTTCCCCCCCTTTCAAAAAAACCATTTGACAGTGTAGCAAAAACATCTTAAAAAAACCCACACCTTCAGTTTATAGGAAACGTTTCAGGAGCTGGAGAATAGGTTTATAAGGAGAGCTGGACGTAGCGAGCTGGCTGGGCAGACTGACCCCACTCACGCTCTGCCTCCGTTCACGGGAGGTCCGCTCAGTAGAACAACCTCTTTTGCATCAAATCAAGAAGTTGTTGCTTTTGCAATAAACAAAGCCCTCACATACAGTAAGGGAAATGGAGCAGTGGCTTGATCCTGCATATCTTAATAAAAAAAAATAAAAACCAAACAAACAAAAAAACCCCACTAATATAGCTAATAGCCATTTTCTTTCAGAAAGAAGTACAAAACTGGGCCTGTTTAAATCCAATAAAATTCATTGACCATTGCCATCATTAGTTAGGTTGTCAACATCTCAGTTAAAATTAAGAAGTTTATATCGAGTGGTAAATGAAGGTGTCTTGCAGTTTAATTTACAGTACCACTCATACAGTGAAGCTTTTCCTGAGCTGCTGGAACATGACAAAGCTCCTGCCCTCATTCATACCTGTGACCTCCAGAGAAAAGTGGAGCCCAACTGGTCATTCAGGAGCTCTCCAGGTGGCAGTTTGTATTAGAATWTATTTTCCCTCAGATGCACTAGTAGTTAAAAGATCCATGAACTGCATGAAGTAGCGTACTATGAAAGAGGACACTTCTCCCTTTGGAAGCTGGTTTTTATTTTTAAACACACTACGCTGAGCTGCAAAAGCATCCTTTGAAGCTGGGCATTTTCCCTGAGCTCATTCTCGGGCTGAGCTTGCTGGCTGCGATACTCTGTGCTTGCGACTTGCGACAGATACTTGATCCGTTACCCACGAGCCTGAGAACGTCACTACAAGCGAAGCTGCCTCTTGGGCCTCCCGCGTGTATAAACAAACTGATTTTCCATCGCAAATGAGCGCTGTGCTCGACCAAATCCCGCTGTTTTCACTCCCAAACCAGGGCTGCCACGCACGCTTCCTGCGACTCCTGGCTGGCTCCGCTCCCGGAGCAGCATCGAGGCGGACGCCCTCGCTTCTGTTACCGGCTCGCACATGATCGCCAAAGGGGTGTAAATCCAATTAAATGCCCAGGGAAAAAAAGCTACAATATGGTGCAAAAACATTCAGGGTCTGACTTCGGCTGAGAAAAGCAAGGAAACTCCAAGCAAAGATTGCCGCTATGTCCTTGGCTCACCCCCTTGCATTGCCGAGCCCCACGCTGTGCGTGCCTAAAAACACAGCACGTGCAAAGCGGTGTTCAAAGGTGTTCCGCACAGCGTGAAGCTTTTTAAAACCAGGCAGCACGTGCAGCAGCGCTCGGGCTGTCCTGTAGGCTCCAAACGTGCCGTAATTAAGTGCGGCTCCGTCCCACATGTTTCTGTTTGGCCCCTCGCTGGGTGAGCGCAGCCGGTTCCCGCAGGAGACGGSAGTTTGGGTTAGACCTCTGCAGCACCCGGTGCCCTTTGCCTCGTTTATTTATTCATTCCGTGAATAAGTGCTTAGGAATTGTTAGGCCCCCAGCCAGTGTTTTAGCTGATGCCTCGCTATCCTCTGAATTATTGGGATTATTGGGATTATTTGCATGTCTCCCCTTCGAGGGAAGGATGATACCTTAGTTTTACAGACGGGGGTAGGAGGGGGGTCTGCAGCGGGTCTCAGCCTTGCAGTGCTCCGCGTCGCTGCAGTTTAGGGTAAACGATCCTGCTGCTTGGCCYGGTGTTCCCTGCCCTGTCCCGCTCCGCTCTCCAGCCCGGTGTTCCCTGCCCTGTCCCGCTTCCCTCTCCGGGCCCTGGGGCTGTAATGAAGGTTGGGACCATTCAAAGTGAAATGACAGGGACATTTATTTGACTGAAGCCACCGTGTTTGGGGCTGGGAGGTGACTGAGGCAGGTAAAATAAGAGTGGAGAGAAGTAAGTGGGTTACATAGTGAGGGAAATACTGGACATGGAAAAGAGCCAAAAGGATTTTTTTTTCAGAAGCTGCGGAGGAATGGAGCTCACTGCTTCCAGAAGCGGTGGGAGCTAAAACTCTCACTTCTTTCAAAAAACAAACCAACAAAAGGATTAAACGAGTTTATGGGAAGCAATGCCATTGGCAGCTCATAAATGTAAAGGGAAACAAGTAGCCCTTGGCCCCTCGCTAATGATGGGCTGAACACTGGGAGCTCCCGCCRCTCTCTTCCCAAGGGCCCGGTCCTGGTCGCTGGGATCGGAAGCGAAGCCGGCAGCGGCGCCGCACACGGAGCACAGCGCCGAGGCACCGGAGCGGGACACTGGGGAGCCGGGGAGTGAGGAACGGCAGCGGGAAGGGGGCTGTCCGGCCCTGAGCAGGGAAGATCCTGAGGGAAGATCCTGCTGCTGCTCCTGGCGGGAAGGCTGAGGCCGGTTCGTCCTGGCAGCACCGCACTGCAGGTTGGGACACAGGGAATTCTGCTCCGGGCGGCGTTTGCTGTCCTGCGCTTTAGCCATGGAGACTCCAGATCCTGGAGCCGGCTGCCTGGAAGGCGGCAGCACCGCTTCCCGGGATGGAGCCTCATGGGGCGCTCCGGGAGCAGCCGGCGCTTCCAGCAGGCGCCAGCCCCAAGGGCTCCCAGGGCCCCTGTGGCCCTCCTACCCTCCCCACGCGCCTGCCGTGGCCCCACGGGGCCCAACAGAGCCGACGGGGCTGATCGGAGCGGGAAAGATTCCGCTAAGGGACGTGAAAAGTCAGTGCAAGAGGGACGGGGACAGGCGCCTGGCGTCCACCCCACAGCAAGGCTCAGCTGTGGTGCTCCTGACCCGACAGCTCCTCCTCACATACTTCATTAAAAGGAGGTGGTGTCGTGGATGCAGGGTGGTTGGCCAGGATCCAGGAGGCGGTGAGTCCACGTCGACATTATTTTTGCTTTTTATCGTGCATTAGTTTTTATTGTGCATTATCTTCTTTAAATAGAGGGTCCCTGGGTGGCTCGTCATCCATGCGGTGACGGGGGAGCTGCTCCTTGCAGCACCTACGCTCCCATATCCCGCTTTTTTTTTTCCCACTATTCCCCCTACTACCCACTATTCCCCTTCCCACTATTCCCACTATTCACTTACAGAATAAGCTGAGTCCCGGGGTTTTTAATAAGAACAAATGCTCCTCGACTTAATTGCAGGCAGGCCTGGAGAAAAATTAAAGGCTTTGCATGTCTGCTAGCCTGTATGTGGGTAGAAAGGCAGTGAGGTTAAGATAATAGGCTCGAAATGTATTCTCAGAAAACATTTAAAACCACAGGAGGGTGTGATTGCATGCAAATAAGTGTTTTTGCAATAGCAGATTAAACACCTGATGGAATCCGTGCGGAAAGCGGCRTGCTTGTACATGATGCAAAGCATGATTAAGCACCAGTGCGTGGAGCTTTTGCCTTTGGAAAGAAATTAAGGCAGATTTAAATCAATCAATGGTTTTCTCAGTCTTTTCACAGGCTATGTTGAAAGTTATGAATGGTGACTGGTAGGGAGCAAACGTTAGAGATAACATTGCTTTTTCCTAGGGCTGTATCCTTACGGAGAGAGGTTCTTCTTAGGGAAGGAAACCAGGAAAAATACTGTGCTAGCAGAAAGTGGCCATGGGATGGTGATGTATAGAATATGACACAATGAAGAAAAAAAAAGCCAAATCAGTGTAAACACTTACTAGCACAGTTACTGGAATGTAAATTAGCATTAAGCCACGTACCAAATGTATGTTATAAAACCTCCAAAGGTTCTTGTTGATGCTTTCCATTAATGGATCCATTTGCCATTCCAGGTTCCAGGACTATGTTAAATAGACTTTTTTTTCATGCTCTAAGAATGGCTCTGAGGGCACCGAACGCCGTAGGGACAGCAAGGGTCCTTGCAGAAACGCGGGGCCAGCGGAGGTGCCCGGCAGAGGCTGCAGCCCGCGGCTCCGCGGGGCCCTTGGCATCCCTGCGGGGCGCTGCAGCCGGTGGGATGGCTGGATCACCCTGGGGAAATGGCCTTCGGAGTCACATCCTCACCCGCAGCGTCTCCAGGCTGCGYGCGTCGCCTGTGCAAGAAAGGAAAAGCTGCTCCGAGGAGGGCAAATTGTCCAACAGGGAAAAACAGAGTGCGGAAACCTGCCCTTTCCCTGCTTGGGATGGAACGGGCTCTGCACTCAGATAAGGCCGGGAGATAACGCTGGCCATGTCTTCTGCATGGAAAGATTCCTACATGGGAGGAACGGAGAAGCRCTGGAAGAGGCTGCCCAGGGAAGCGGTGCAGCCCTGGCCCCRGCAGCGCTCGAGAAACGTGCGGATGACGCACTTCGGGATGTGGTGTAACATGGTGGGATGGCTTTGCAGTTGGGCTCTGGGTGCTCTTGAGAGTCTGTTCCAACCAGGACGATCCTGGGATTCTCTGTTCTCTCCGAAGAGGCGCAGGACACAGTGGATGGAGTTCAGCGGAGCAGAGTTAGTGGTAGTGGAGCACACGGTGCTTCGCTTTGGAGTCAGACCATCATTACTTATCTTTGGCACTGCTTAAATTCACATGTAAAACGCAGCAAAAGCAAACTACCTAATTGCTTCCAGTGAGGGAAATCAAGTGGACTTGCTAATTTAATGATAGTTAAAGCAATGATTATTTTAAGCAGAAATAATTGTTGTTTCYCTCTGTTACTTATAGCTCTGTAGCTTTTAATGTCAAAATATCTACCCACATCAGTGTCTCGCACAGAAACAAGCAGAGGGAAGAGGCTGGACACCAAGGAGGGATTTTTTCCAAAACATTTTGACTCAGGAAACTTAGACAACTGTCCTAAGGAGTGGATTTTGCCATCCTGGCTGTCCTTCCATACGGCGCTTAGCAGGGCGAAAGGTGGCATAAGTGGAAGAAATTTTTTCCTTTTATGAGGCAATTAAAAGGAAGAATAAAGTCTTGTGTTTATATGAAAGAAAACCTGCACTGATAACTGGGCCCAAGCTCTTTCTGGTGCCGTTTTGTTGGCTCCCCGTGGCGGCTCCTCCGGCAGAGCCCGGGCGGCCTGTGCTGCTCTCACAGGGACGGGGCTTCAGCGCAGGGCTCTCCCCACGGCTGCAGCGCTCGGCCCCACGGCGGGGACAGGCTCCTGTCCTGCTTCTCCTCACGTTCCCTGCGTGGGGCTCCGGGCTTCCGCACGGCTCCTGTGCGCACCCAAGCACCCCCACGATTCAAGGCTTTTCCGCGATAATAGGAGATTGGCGGAGAATTTGGACTCAAACGTTGTTTTTCTTCTTCCCTCTTCGAGGCCAATAAAACCATTTTTCATCCAAGTGACTTCCAAAGCACTTTCAACATGAATATACACTTTTTAAAAAGAAGACAATTTTGCTAAAAGTGGCAAAATCCACTAAACAAGTCACGCCACTCACTCGCTCTAGACGGAGCTGTGTTGCCACATAAGGACGAGAACTATCCCCACTGCTCCTTCAGTTCCAAGGGCTTGGAGGCTATAATCCATGCCTAATATCCAAGCGGGAGATCTGCAGTTTATTATTCCCCCATCCTACATTGTCCATTCAGACCAAAGGTCTTCAGGCCTGGCCGCCTGCCTGCACAGCTGKGTGTGCCGTGTACAGTATTCTCAGGACACTATATAAATAATAATATAGCAGCGGTGGAGAGAAGAGCTCAGTGAAACACTCGACAGCTRAGGGAACCTCTCATATTATGGAGCAAAGCCAGCATGACTTCRAAAACATATTTTTTTTAAGAGAAAGTCAGTCAAACGCCTAAATTAAAATCCCACTCAATTGCTTTGATCTTATCACATGCAATATCTGTATGTTCATTTAATAAGGCGCCCATGTATTTTATCTTTATGCTTAATTTAAATATGAGAAGCCAACACATTTTATACAGTTGTTATTCTCCAATTACTACAAAAGCTTCTTGGAATCTTTGATCATGAGAATGTTATTTCGGATCCAGTTCTCCTTCACAATTACAAAATGTCTTCACTGAAGTTTATTTGGATGCAATTTTAGCCCGAGTAAAATACAAATCAGTGCTTGGAAAATAGGTTTGACTGTGGACCAGTAGAGAGATCAGAACGAAGCAAAATAACTAAGCAATTTTTGTTGTTGATCGTTGCATTAGGCAGAAATTCCAACCAAAACGTTCGCAATAACAAACAAGTGCCTTAAACGCACTACCTCAATGTTTGAGCATTAAAAGCAGCTTCCAAAATATTCCTGTTTCCAAGACGGCTGTAGACCATGTGAGTGCTGAATATAGGGCTTTATTAATTACGATTTGTTTATTATTTATAAGAGGGGCGCTGCACTAGCTGAAGCCGAGCCTGGGAGCGCTGCGTTTCCCCCGGTGCTCGGAGGCGACGGGGCAGCTCCCGCTCGCAGCAGCGGTGCCGGCGCGGCAGGGCCAACGCAGACCCTGCGGCAGCGCCCGGTGTCCCCCGGGCGGGCTGGTTTAGCGCCCGTGGCCTCCTCACACAGGCCTGGCTGGAGGCCCTGCCTTCCCAAGGGCTGAGGCTCAGGCTTGTTTGGTGAAGCGCTAAGCGCTCCCAGTGCCAGCAGGTTCAGACTCTCAGGAATCAGGAATTAAGGCTGAGGGAGCTGGGCCTGTTCAGCCTGGAGAAGAGGAGGCTGAGGGGGRACCTGATCAGYGTSTATARATACCTCAAGGGAGGCAGTGAGGAGGAGGGGGCGGCCTCTTTTCAGTGGTGGCCAGCGATAGGACTAGAGGAAACGGCCACAARCTGARGCACCAAAAGTTCCACAGGAACTTAAGGAAACATTTCTTGACAGTGAGKGTGACAGAGCCCTGGCACAGGCTGCCCAGGGAGGCTGTGGAGTCTCCTTCTCTGGAGATCTTCCCAACCCGCCTGGATGCCGCACTGTGCCCCGTGCTCTGGGTGTCCCTGCAGGAGCAGAGGGGTTGGACTRGATGATCTCTAGAGGTCCCTTCCAACCTCAACCATTCTGTGATTCTATGAATATGGATATGAATATGACTGTGTTTTAACTCCTGGACTACYCCGCAGAAATACCAAGCCATGAAATACCAAGAAGTTGACCACAGTCCCTTGGAAACTCACTTTTTCTCCCCATTACCTCTGCAGCAGAGCTCTAGGGGGACATATCATCACTGGAATCAGGACAGACATGCCAGAGCACGTGGACCTAACTAAAGTCACAGATATAGACAAATTTWAAGTTTAAGCAGAGACCTGTGTGTGCCTGGAAAGCAACTGAAATGAGTTACRGTCCGAGACCTAGGAAGCCTTTAGGCATCTGAATTATTGGCTCTGTGAGAGCCTTAGAAGATGAAATCTCATCATGGAAATGAAGTATATGTTTCACTGGCAGTACATATGGATCAGATTGTTTTGTTTTCTTTGCAGTGGACTTGTTCTTAAGCAAATTTTATATTCTGGGTGAATTCATTTGTACTTTTTGTACAAAGAACTCTAGCTTTCTGGACAGCAAATGAACGGTTCAGCCTTTGACTGTGCAGCCCCTCTTTTACCTGTGCAAAGACTAACCCTTCACAAGGACCATTCAGGGACACAATGCAGAGGCCAGCCAGGAATTCACCGTCTTTCAGTAATGAAACATCTCGTTACACATCATACAGGTTTTGGTTTAAAGATGCCCTTGGTGCCTTCATAAACACGTACAGGAGAAGAGAGCCGCGTGCTGGCCCTGGTACCTGCAGCACAATCAGCACGCAGACCAGCCCAATACTGCACCGCTCTTCATTCGCAAAACTTTAAGTCCTGAAGCTGTCCCTTCTGTTACTTGTCTGAAGATATAAGCCTTGATTGTCTTTCCCCAGCTCCTGATATTTATATTCACCCAGAGAAGGGCTCRATCATTAGTCTGGTGCTTCAAAACACACTTAAAAGCTAAAGAGACTCAGTGATCATTAAGTACTAACTAGTGATAGAAGCTCAGAGCCTTGGAGTCGGGGCAGAAACTGGCTAAACCTCTCACAAAGCTGTCGAAGGCTTTTATAATGTGCAGATTATTTAGTTACCTCCACACAAGAAAAAGCTCTCCAACCAGATGATGAAGCTTCAAGACAAGTGGTGCAGTTCAGCCCTCAGAGCGAGGTACAAGGAGCAGGGACGCGTTCACGAGCTGCGGGATGGGGCTTTGCCCCAAAGAGCTGCCGTCTGCACAGAGCGAGCCAGGGGAAGCAGCAAAATGATGGGTGAAAGGTGAAAACAAGTATTTTTAAGCTTCTAACCCACTGAGGTTAATGGGGTTTGTTTTGAATTACAAAAATAAACAATGGTGTTGCTTTTGTAGCAATTAGCCTCTCYATTCAGTCACTACTTTCTTTTCTTAAATTGTTTGAAGAACATTAAAATTAAATTAGAAAAAAAGGGACTGTCCAGTAGCAAACCTAAATTCACAGAACTGCCAAAATCTCGTCAATTTAARCACTATTGAGCCTGGAGAACCTTTTGCACAAAACTGCCACCTGGTGTTTGGAAAACAACCTGTATCTGGAAGAGGAAGGAAGAAAATAAAAAAATAAAAAAATTTAAAAAAAAAGAAAGAAATATTAACATTGAATTGCCATTGAAGAGGTGCAAGCTACACAAGAGCAGGAGCTAGGCACAAAATAGAATAACATAATGGTACTGAGGAGGAAATGGATAAAGCAGTGGATGTACAAAACACCCGTGGTTGCCATTGGTGTGTGCCAGCTAAAATGGTTAAAACAAAACCTCCGAGTGCGAGTAATTGCAAGCCTTGTATGTTTGATGCATTGTGGGACAAATATGTCTCGCTGGCAAAATTGTCAGTATTCAGGATATAAACGGAGATCAGCTTCAGCTTTGCTCACTGAGAGGCAGTTTAAATGGAGCATCAAACTTCGGTATAGACAGTTAGACAAGACTATCGTACGAGCTAGTAACATCCGCCTGCACCTTGCAGCAGTGAGGGACAATTTTCCTGCTCTGTGGAAGGAATTTAAGCCCAATTGTTTCCCAATGGCAATTTAAGATGACACCACAATCTATATGGTCACTTTGAGCAGTGCAAATAGCTGACATTTAGGCCAGCACCTGTGGCAAGCAACGAGGTTTTGCGAGGGCAGCCCAAGACGCAGCAGGGCTTTGCTCTGCCCTGCGGACACACCGCGTCCCGGCCCCTGGAGCGGCAGAGCACGCGCCTGCTGCCCCAAACACGCTCCCTCTGCCCCCCTTGAGGGATCTTTTATGAAGGGTAGAGGGTGGTGCCGTTTCCCCATTTGTTATCAAGCAAAATCCCTTCTCATTCTGACAAACAGCCTGCAGATAATTTTTGTCACTTTCCATGATTTACCTGTTTCCTGGTAAAGCTCAGCTCAAGCTTTTTCTCARTATCTGAAGAAAGTATTTCCTAGTGAAACCACAGAACTTAAGGGACTTTGTAAAACGCAAAATATTCTTGCTGTTTTCTATCAGCAGTAACTGCTCAGCACAGTTAAGACCAACTTCTTGTTTTAGGGGGACTGGGGAAACCAGCAAACTCTGTATGACCTTCTCCTCCTTCAGGGAGGACACAAATGAAAACAAAGACAAAAAAGCTGAAAGTAAAATTCACACATACAAAAAAAAGGCCACGCTCACCACTGAGCAAACCCCAAATTACATCACTGGTCTAGTATGTTGATGGCTACTACACAGGTAGCGATTGTGGCTCCACTCTTAGCGTTGAACTAAGCTCATTATTGGCTATTCCATAGGAATATCCATAAGAATATCCAGTGGAAAAAATGGAAGCGAGAACAACACATCAGGCTCCTACACAAGAACTCTGCATGTAAAGAGTTACCCTTCACAGTGTTCTTTGTACCATTATTCTAGACTGGCCACGGGACCCYAGAGGTTTGAGTCTGTTTTTGTCAGCTAAAGTTCTAAAGAGAGAATGCCTTACATTCCATTTGACTTTCTTTGTATCAATATTCGTTAATAGACAAATAAAAACATAATGGTGGAGTGAATCTGCCAGGAGCAAGGAGATGAAGCTTGGAAGGTGTTTAAAAAAATATATATATCCCCCAACTTTGCAGATCTTTAACTACGCCAAGATAGCCACCTTCCCTTCTCTCAGCTCAATGACCAGTTTCTGATCGGACCCTTATGATCTCCTAAGGACACCACGTACCCATGAAGCCCCACTTTCCCCAATATATACACAAATGATACCGTAAACTGAGTACGTGCTGATAGGYCAAGCTAAGCAGCCACTAAGGTTGCTTTTCCGCACTGAAAAAATACTCTCTATGCCGAGGTTAGAGCATCTAAACCGTTTCAGCTCCCTGTCTTTCACAAACCATAACAACTACAGCCTCAAGCACAAAGAAACCGGGATTTTGTTCCCAAAGCAGCTTCCAGGTGGGGACTTGACTCTCTGCCGCCGGCACCACTGCGACCCAGCATCGCCAGGGAGCCCAAGAGAGGGCCAGGGCACCTCGAGGCAAAATCTGAGGCAGCGCCAGCACTATCAGGCTCTCCTACCTCTACTGAAGAGGTGAGACTTACCCAGCGCAAAACAGCACGCCCCGATTTCTCAGGGGAACACTTGCTAGTCACTTAAGAATGAACACAGKACAACATGATACGCTAAATAAAAAGCATCTGCCTTATCTTGGGGATGCTCTTCATGCAGATTCTTCAAGTGCAAAATGAGACAGAGGCATTAAAAATCGGCTTATTTTATTTTCAGCTTTAGCGATGCATTTCTAAATAATCAGTAGAAAAAAAAGAAGTAAAAAAGTAAACATTAGCTGCATTCTGTAAAACCACATTAAACTAATACAAGACTTAATACAAAGTTACCATTTACCACTCAAATGCAAGAAAAGTAACTACTCTGGTCTCCAAGACCTCTTTCCCTTGAATTAAAGCAGTAAGTACCCAGAGGTTTTAACTATAAAAAGGGCATACAAAGTTTGTTTCCATTTTCTTCCATTTATAAAATTGATTGCCACATATTCCAATCATTTGCAAATGAAATTCATGGATACACATAGCCTCAGTTACGGAATTGGAGAGCACACATGCAGTTCCATGATTGAAGTCCTTGCATTTTCAGTATGGCCTCTTTACCAAGTCAACACGTGTCACATATCTTTGGACTGATCATCTTCTTCAAGTTTTCTAATTTCATTCTTTAAACAGTTGATAGTTTCACGACTTGCTTTTAATCTTTCTTTAAGCTCTGCAATTTCAAAACTAGTTTTCTTTTTGGCAGCTTCCAGCTTCTCTCTGGTTTTCACTTCAAGATCTGCAACTGCAGTGGCAATAAAGAAAAATAAATAAATAAATATTGGAACAAAACCCTCCAACTATTAAAAATAAATACTTCAAAAAAAAAAAAAACACACCAGTCATTTGAATGTGTATGCCCTGAAAATAAAGTCTGTCAACATCAGTCCTAGACATTCAAAGATTCTCAGATACCATTTCAAATTCCGAAAGCTAGAAATAAATAATTGTAAAGAACAAATAATGAAGTAATCAAATAAGGTCCTTTTATTTACTCCATCAATTTTACTGATAGAACTGTATAACTCACTATATAAACTTCCACAGTAAAAATATATTTAAAGATAAAGTAAAAAGAAACTTAGCATGGTTACAGCAAAAGAAATAGATAATTAAAGAGTAAGGAGCTCCCATATTTCATTCCTTTTTTCATGTGCTGTAATGTGCYTCCTATTCTGGTTGGAATTTCATTTGATAGATCCAAGATAGATCCATTTTCCACTCGTAACCATAATGACATGCAATATAACAAAAAAAAATCTGCCTTAAAAACTAGTAGATCTGTACATACATAATTCACACATGCCCATGCCCCAACACACAAGGCAGATTAGAATCCTGAATTTACAGGGCCTCATTTTCACCTAGGTAGTCAGCACCTAAAAATGCCCACAGYTTGTTAGTGGAGAACATGCAGACAAGCCAGAAGACAAGTGATTTAAAAAAAGGGCATCAGAGCTTGTARCCAACAAGGTGGGACTTGGGGTGAATAAACATTACATTTACATTACTACAAATTCAGATCAGGGCTGAAATCACAACTGCATGCATTATTTTATGAATAAATATATCTTCGTTTGCTTTCTTTAATTCCTTTGAAGATTCTGCTTTGCTTTACATCTAAAGACAGACTAGATAAAAAGGACAGAATAGATGCAAAGGAGAGAACAAACATTTCTGGTATAGTCTAATGTTCTCTCTAGGTCAATTCATAGAGGAAGAGTTAGAATGGATTAGCTTACAGATACTATCCTTTAACCTCAGAATATTGCTGCTTTCACTGTAATACTGACTGTTACACATTTCAGTGCTAAAGCCTAACCCTCACCTGCAGGTAACAAACATCCCATCGAGATGAAGACACTTTTCATACCAAACCCACTGGCCTGAATTTATTCCATGTTTTAACCCATTTCAAAGATATTACACTAGCCACAGATTCTGCCATACCTCCTTATACTCATAATTCATAATTACTTTCAGCAGGCCTACAGATGTAGAAACCTTAAAAAGTTTTCAAGTATTATCACCTTTGCAAAAGCTTAAGCCATGCAAAACAAACAAYAACAAAAACACTTCCCAGCAGCAGCCAAATCTGTTCTACTACTATAGCACCATTTTTCAATTTCTAAATTTACTGTATCATTTTGAACTTACATTCTGTTTCATGCTTATAAGCACCTAGTGTTAGTTGACGAGACGTTGTTAACAGCTGCTGCATCATCGCAGTAGGATCTTGAAATATCTAATGAAGGAGAAAAAAAGATACATAGAATCACTAATACTCCTTAGAAGAAAGTGAGGATTACAATAGAAGTTTTCATACCATTTCATCGTAGAATTCAGAAACTACAGTTTTCTTCCCCAGGATGGCATTAGTATCAGACTGAAAAAGCTTCAACAAATGATACAAGGTTACCTGTACAAAGACAATATTTTATTARTCTGACAACTGTAGAGAAATACAAGGAGGTTCTAAACGGAAATAAATGCTACTTGTCCTTCCCTTACAATTGTATAGGATTTTAAAATCTCTTAGTAATGAAAAAATAACACTGTTCAACAATTTCAGTAGAATTACTTAAATTCAATATTCCTTGCTAAACATGTCAGCTGTCCAAAGTCTGTCTGAATGCTGAAAAACCRTCTGGGTGAACAGGATCTAAAACAAAAACCACCACTTTAGATTTGATGTATATTTGATTAGATTTGATGTATAAAAAAAAATAGTTTATAGCCTTTGCCAGTAAATCAGTTAAAAAAAAAAAGCATGCTTTCTAGAACTGTATCGTGCCTTCTTGTGGATGAGCAAGCAAACGCACACACACTGTGACAGAGTCTCCTGTCACACTTCTCTCTGCAGAGGGAAGCTGCTCTCCATCCCTGTGCTGTAAGCAACAGGAGATGGAGAAGATCACGAGCCCCRCTGTTCAGTTCCAGGAATCCACAGAGGGCTGTTATGGGCAGCCAATACTGGGTCCTTTCCATGAGGGCACCTATGAAGCACCTSGAAGAGATTCAGTCCTTACTTCTTTGAGGCATCGAGGAAGAAATTCAGGCCGTACTTCCCCTTGATCTGTCCTGCCAGGGGAGGAGAGGAGAGAGAACCAGCCTTCTAATCTGGCTATTCCTGATCACACTCCCCTCAAAAAATTCTCCTCACTTTCTTTGTGGCTTACTAAACTCCTTCAAATAACAGTGACTTGCAAGTAAGAGAGCATCCACTGTAAAGCCAAGTTGGAACAAAAAGGCTTCTAATTCTCAAWGGAATTAGAGAGGCTCCAGGCTCTAAAACAACCCCTTAAGAAGCAAAGACAACACTCCAGCAACTGCAGGTCAGCTTGATCAACCTGGGAAAGGCAATAAGGATGGCAAGTCGGGATGCAAGTGAGTGTGAYGATACAGACCAAGCGTGACAGAGTGATGATCCTGAAGGGAATACGGTGACACAGCCCCTTCCACTCCAGCATCAGTGGTTACGTATTCAAGAAAAACTTAATTATAATACTCTGTGTCAGTGTCTTAGCCTGGTTTTCTTAAGAAAGAGGCAAAGAAAAACTATGCTGCTTTTCTGATTGATTTCATCCACATTCAAGAGTCGCAAAAATCTTTAAGGTYCTTAAAATATTAGAATATCTTGCAACTAGGAAATCATATGGCAGAGAAATCCTCAGTAAGTGCTCAGCCCAGACAAGGTGCAACACATTTCCTAATAAATGAACACATTAGGGAAACTAAGTATGGCAAAAGCTCCTAAGAACATCCCACCCAGCAGGAAACAACAGAGACATCATGGCCTACTATTAAATACACTTCCTGCAAGGACAGGGCTTATTTCCATRGCTGATGGGACTTATTTTGACTAATAACAACATGCTCCACAGTTTTATGCATGCTCTCATAATTAGTTAAGCATTATCAGAAGTCTGAAAGAAGCACTTACAGGTCTTTCATTTGGATCAATGAAAAATATCTTAATGATTATTTCGAATTCACCCCAGCCTGTTTCAGTGATTTCATATGGTGGTTTGGTGACAACTGCAACAGAAGAACAGAAGTATTAGTACAGGTAACCCAGTCTCAGTTGAACTAGTCCAAATCCGAGCTCTTGAAGTAACTGTCAAAATGCAAAATCTACCTCGTAAGGGATTGCCATAGCTTTCGTGTAACTTGAATTGAATTTTCTTCACATAGGCAGACATATCCTGAAATAGAAAATAAGTTATTTGTGATTATTTATGCAACATACTAAATTGCTGCTTGCTTGTCAATCCTACACGCCTGTGACTTCCACTGGTATGGCTACTGCTAAAAACAAAGAGACAAGCCAGCATGTAAATCCAAGAGCTCATCACGTCACACAAGTCCTTCAATATCTTGTCCCTACGAATGTTCTGCAATTTCCCTCTCCACATAAGAAATCATTCCAGAAACATAAAATGAACTTTTTTTTAAGCTCCCAATCAGTGCCTTTCTTCACCACCTGCCCAGATATCCTTCGGCTTTTCACCACGCTCTGGCTCCCTCTTTAAAGCCCAATTCACTTTTACAATATAAGACTTCTCAGCACTAGAGACCAAGGAGGCACATTTATCCYATAAGCATTTCACTGCAAATAATTTCCCTATCACTGTAAATCCAAAGCAACAAAGAGCAGCTCTTCCTACAGCCACAATACAGCCAACAACCACGTGTCCTTTAAACACACCCACACAAAGGGCAATTCTACAACTTTTGCTTAACTTCTGCAAGCCTAGTAAAGCTACTCGAAAACAAGCACAACCTTCAACACTTGCAGGGCAGAGCAGCTAAATCACGCCAGGCAGTATCTATATGTCTTTAATTCACCATATAGGGACACGGCGACATGGACCCGAGGGCCATCCCGCGGACCAGGGCAGGGATGCTGCTCAGGGGCGCCCGGTTTGCCGCCCTACCTCGTTCCTGTAGGGCTTCACGTAGACCGTCCACTGGTGCGTGTGCCCATCCTCTTCCCTCTTCTTGCCAAAGTACCGCGCCACGTTGCCGTACACTATCGGCTTCACAATAGTAACACCCTTCGGGGAGCRGCGAGAAATAAGACAGAAAGAAACAGAAATAAATAGAAAGACTCTTCTAATAGGCTATTCTAAGACTATTTGCTGGAGTTAAGCACTCCAGCAAAGTGAATCGATTAAAGTAAATTAGCAGTAATAATGAAAACTTCACGCACGCCGAAAAGYGGGTGCTTCAAAGCTCTTTCCAGGCCGAGGTGCGGCGCTCTCAGGCCGAGCCCGCCTTGTTATCCCAGCGGAGAGGCCGGAGCGCTCCCGCCCGCGGCCGTTACCGGGCAGCGCGCGCCGCCGCGCGGCCGTTACGGGCCCTCTCTCTTCCCCCCCGCTCCCCGCCCGCCCCCTTCCCCGCGCCGGGGCCCGGCACCTTCACTCTGCCCCCGGAGTCAGGCCCGAACTCAGCCATTCTCTTGAACATATTGCACCGGAGGAGGAGGCGCCGCCCGGGCCGCGCCGCCCGCGCTCCGCCGCCCGCCCGCCCCGCAGGCCCAGGCGCGGCCCGGCAGCAGCAGCAGCGCCAGCGCCACCCGCCCGACCGCCCGCGCGCTGACGTCACCGCCGACGTCGCCGGAGCGGGACGGCCGCGGCCCAATGGGAGGCGCCGGGGGCGGGGCCGCGCGCTGCGCGGCCGTTGGCGGCCGTTAGCCGGTAACGGCTTCTCTTGGTTTTCCTTTTTTCTTTTTCTTTTTTTTTTTTTTTTTTTTTTTTTTTTTTTTTTTTTTTTTTTTTTTTTTTTTCCACACACCAGGAAGCCGAGAACGCCATCTCCGCCGCTACGGACATGTGTCCCTAAGGATACAGCTACCGGTGATGGTGATGAAACTATACAAAAACGAGTAAATCAATGGAAAGCCGTTTGCAGGTATTTTTAATGACTTGTACATTTAGGCTGTAAAGCAAGTAACATGCTGGCATGCAGTTTCAAAAACTAACAAGTTTTCAACTAAAAGAGATCTGTGCTCTTGTCTACCCATAGCAAAAGTAATAAGCCAGGCAGTGGAAATACCAGCCATTCCATCGGCAAGGTATAAAACACCGACTCTTTGTGTATTGGCTGTGTTGCAGTAATTCACCTGGATTTTATTTTAATTGCAATCAAGTGTGTAAAGCAGCACGCTGGAGAAGCGGCCAGCTTTGTGTGAAAGCTGCTCATTCGGATGGTGCCACAAAACATCAGCGCTCACAGCYGGCAGCCTCTGACCCACTGGGAGACATCCCTTCCTTTGCAGTGSTTGCGCCACGCGACCCTGTGGAGAGGAGGATGGCAATCAGTTGTGGTCGACTCGGAAATCAGTAGGGAAGGGCTTTACTTAACTCTGAGCTAACTTGTGCAGAAGGTTTATATGCAAGTCATTTGCCAAAACTTCCCCAAAGTCTCTTACAAGCTGGATAAAAACACCCAATATCCAGCGACTGCCGGCTGCCCCTATCAGTGAGACTTGCTTCTTTGTATCGTGATTCACTAAGAGGCAGAATAAAAACATGCCTGCAGTTGTTAAGCACAGGATCTGTTTTACTAAGTAGAAAAGAAATGGGGGCCCACTTCCCCTCTGAACTATTGAGAATTTACAAGAATACAGGTATATAACTAATGTAAAGAAATCCAAGAAGATAAAGCATTTTCCATACTGGAATGTAGACTCCAGAAAGCCCAGATGTCCAACAGCTGGAATGATCCAATTAGGAAAGTCCATCTTTGTGAGCTAATGGTAAATGAGTATTACAGCCCACCAGAGATAGGTGAGGCTTGATCTTCCTCCCGTGGTAGGTATGCATGAGCGTTAAAGTTGGCCCTTTAGCACTTGCCAGCAAGTGGCACGGAAATTAAAAAGGAGGTGCCAGCTTCAGAGGCAGCAAGAGCTGAGAGAGAGGAAACRTAGGGGGTGGACCTAGGGCTAGGCTGCTTTTTCTTATTATTTTGTGAAAGCAGTAAATTTAAATAACTTCGCTTTGTTAAAGAGGAATAAGATGCTTACTGTCTGCTTTGTAGTCAAAATCAAAATCCCAGAATCCCAGAATGGTTGRGGTTGGAAGGGACCTCTAGAGATCATCTAGTCCAACCCCCTGCTCCAGCAGGGACACCCAGAGCACGGGGCACAGGGCGGCATCCAGGCGGGTTGGGAAGATCTCCAGAGAAGGAGAAAACTAATGACATGCCTGTTTTCTCTCCAGAGAAAACTAGGGACATGCATGCCACTTTTATTATGTCATGTTTATTTAACAGTTTCTCTTCCAGTCCACTATTAAAAGAGGTAGGAAGCTGACATGATATAAAGAGTTTGCTGCACATCGTAGTTTTAAGGACACTACAGATGTTGCAGGTGCAATGCACTGGCTCACCCATCCACAGTTTAGCTACCTAGCTTACATGTTTTAAATTATTATATATATATATAATATATATACAGGCAACTGCTACAATTTGCTTGTTCTTTCTGAAGTTGGTCATATTAAAATGAGTGATATTCTCCCTCTTAATTGTCTGTGCCCTAAAAACGCAAGTGTTTCTTTAGCCCAGTGAAACATACCATGCATTCATGCCATTTTTATCGCTGACAACCTTCTTTGCGCAGTTCACCGATGCTGTTATGTCCGAACTCAGAAGTGCTTAAAAAGAGAAGCAGGAAAAATGTCAACATTCTTTTTCCTTCTCATCTTTTCACTATAATAGTCTTCAAATACATCTTTAGATGTAATGCTTGCCTAACCAGCCCTCAGGAAGCAGAAATTCCCAACTCCTCTSAGTGCACAAACTAGATCTCAGGCGRGCAGGGTATGAGGTACTTGTAGTRCTTCTTCTTAATACAAAGGGGGATGGCAAGACTAACACTTGGGCCAGGGCTTTTCAGCGGGTCAAGCTCTCACTCCCTTTAATGTAAATTTTTTTTTCAAGTCATAACTAYTAATTAATAACTGGCTTCTATGGAAATCTTTTTGCTAAAGTAACACAAAGGTGGACAAAAATGGCAATGTACTTCCTGCTGTAAAGACACCTTTCCCTAGCACACTGGATATCTCTCTTCTGATGAGGAATGGATGGGCTTGAATTCTGTTCTGTTTTGTTTAAGATAGGGCCATAGCCAACAGCCACTTACCTGTTTGCATTTGGAAAGAGAAAGGGCAGCCCATGGCAGTACCGCCTATAGCAACACCAGAGGGGCTCACCTGAGCAGGGGATTCTGCAGATATTCTTGGTCCCCGGGGTCCGGTTGTCATTGCACCACCAGCGGCTGTTGATCTGCAAAATCCCGTAGTCGGAACTGCCGTCTCTGTTCCGGTTTATGGCCCCGGTGTTGAAGTTGCTCTCATATCTCGCTGCACAAACCCCTGTCAAAGGTCCATTTAAAAACATGGACAATCAATCAAACAGAAGGTGTTTTTTTTTTTTTTTTTTTTTAATCCAGCTATGCAGCCCGTCTTTTCCCTTGGTTAAAAGATGATTGCATAAAAATGCATGCAACAGATGGGAATTATTTTTATTCTAATCCAACTAAACATATAAAAATAAATAAATGAATACATAAAACATATGTAGCATGTCTTGACTTCAGAATGTCCTAAGAAACCCCAACATGGGATCTCTGCTCTTGAAATAAATTCACAATAGATTTCTGCAAATTGCTCTTCATATAGAAGTGCAAATGAAGCCCAACAAATACTAGCCCAGAAAGAGTTGGAAACGGCACTACCCCCTGCAAAGCACAGTGTGGTCCTGCCTGCCTTTAATCAGGGCTCTCCTTTAGGCAGGCAGGACCGAAGCTCAGGTGAGGTTTCACGAGACCCCCTTGAGAAGCCAGGGGGTGTCAGGACATTTTCAGCRCCGTCCATGCCCTAGTTTGCACCGTTTAGGGCACAAATAGTGGATGCCGCCCTGTGCCCCGTGCTCTGGGTGTCCCTGCTGGAGCAGGGTGGGTGGACTAGATGATCTCTAGAGGCCCCTTCCAACCTCAGCCATGCTGTGCTGTGCTGAATGCTCTGCCTGGTTTCTTTCTCGGGCAGCTCGTGGGGCACTCGGAGCTTCGCGGTAGCCCTGAGAGCTGCCGCTGCTCTTGGAGGCAGTCCCATTCACTCTCACTGCATCCGTGCTAGGACAGCAAAAAGARGCAAGGATGGGGAGGGCAGGTCTTTGGAGTGTGGGCAGCGTGCAGTCAAAATGGGGATCTCACTCCAGATTCTGGACCAGAAAACTTGCATGCTTCCCTTAAAAGGCAATGGGTTTAACGGAGTCTATTACCACTTCCCATCAGAGAAAAGAAGTCTTCAGCCTCCCCCTCACCTCCCGCCTTGTCCCTAGGAGCCTCTTCCTGACTGGCCATTCTGGAACGGCCTGACCAGCGTCTCTTCCCTTCCACTGCTATTTCTAATAARCCAGGCAAGCCGGGAAGGGTCCCGCTGATGCCCCTCGCTGCCAGCCTCCCGCTGCGTCCCAGCTCCCAGCCCTGCTTGCTCCACAGCTTTACCTTCCCACTCTGCCCTGGCCTCCCAGGACACAGGATGCAGGAGATGCACCCAGGCAAGCAGCAGCAGCGCCCTTAGGGCCTGGGAAGGTGTGGGGCAAAAGGCTCATTCCAGGAAAAGCTTCTCCATGATTTTAGTTTTACTGAACTGTGGAAGGATGGGGACACCACAAGACATCAGACTTACAGTTTCCCAGGCTGTATCCACGGAAGTTATGCAGTCCAAGCCTCTTCATAGCTGCTGCCAGCTCGCACCTCCCATAGACCTTTCCCTGAGCAAGCAGGGGTAGGAGGCAAAAGCCAAGGATTAGCAAAAGCTTCATGTTGCCCATGTGGTGTGCGCAGCCTCTGGGGACGAGACTGCAGGCTGCCCTGCGCTGCGCCCCCTTTTAATGCCTCCCCGCCCCCTTAGGTTCCTCTTCCTCTACCCCACGCTGCTCCACACCACCATCGGAGCAACCCGGGAATTTCCCGGGACTCACTTCCCGAAGCAAAGCCAGGCTCGGGGGGGCTGTGGGCGCAGCGGGGCTGGCAGCCGTTCCCTGGCTGGCAGGACCACGGGGCCTCCTCAGCGGCCCTGATAAACCAGGCCTGGTGTGAGAGCCCCACGCGATGCAGCACCAACACCCTCCGCACAACTGASACATGCAGGGGGCTTCACAGCTACCCCCAAAACCCAAGGGCTCAGCGTGAGCGCTGTATTCAGGGGCACAAGGACACTGAACTACCAGAAACGGGTAAATGACACTCAGGGCCATTTGGTGTTTACTGGACTTTGAAATTCAGGTCTTCAGATTGTATCTGACCTGTCTCGAGTAACCTCTGTTCAGTCACTAGACAAAAAGACACCTTTGTAGTCTCAAAAGAAGGTCTCTTCACAGTAAATGCAGCTAAAACCTTTAGCCTTCAGATCTAGATTTGCCTTTTTTTTTTTTTTTTTCCATACCCTTGTTTGACTTTGTAACCAGAATTATTCAGTTACCAGTGATAGGTGTGTAAAGCTCACCCAAGCAGCTCCAAACAGCTCCTCCTGGCATCCTCCATGCCCCATCCCTGTCCCTGTCCCCATCCCTGGGATGCAGCTCCTCACAAGTCTGAGAGGCCCCCGTGCACCAGAGTGAAGTAGTGGGACAGCAGCCCTSTCTCATTTGTACCTTTCTTTTCCTGGGACAAGCAGTGCACTCTCCTTAGCTGTGCTAATTGCTCTTTGCTAATTGATAAGCCTACCCCTTATGACACTGTGCCAGGTAATGGTGGATGTCGTTACCAGGAAGATCTTGTGCTGGTGATGAAGATTAACTCACCTAAGCCCAGCGGCTGTTGCCTGTCCGGATTATTTTACTGTCTCTTTTAATGAGATTGCACAACAACCAAGAGGGAAGAGCCAAAATCTTAAGAAATTCCCATCTTGCAACCCCCAATGGGTGGAATTAGTTATTTCCAAATACCTGTAAAGAAATGTGTGGCTTTCTGTTGGTCAAACAGAAGTATTCATAGTTAGTTCCTCATTCTCTTGCCAGCAGGSAAGCAGCCATCTGCAGCTCTGCCAGCCTGACCCATCTGGCTCTCCCGCGGCTGAAGAGCAGACTGGGGGGCTCCAAGCCACCCTTTGGGCTTGGGTTGTTGCTCAGCCTGGACACCCCCAGTAGGAAAGGCCCTACACAAATAGCTCCTCCCTCTGTGATACTGGGGAACTCTTCCCCAAACACCTGGGTTCAAATTCTTACTCCAGATCCAGAAAAAAAGAGCAATCCCAATGTGGATCTGAATCAATTACATCTTTCTTCTCTTCCTGATTCCTTCAAGGCCTGGTCTAGCTCATACAGGAATCTGACTTTTCTGGACAGGATCAAATGATTAGGGGACAAGGGCTAACGGGTGTTAGTTGAAACCCAGGCAGTTCCATCTCCATGTGAGGAGGAATTTCTGCACTGTGAGGGTGACAGAGCCCTGGCACAGGGAGGCTGTGGAGTCTCCTTCTCTGGAGATCTTCCCAACCCGCCTGGATGCCGCCCTGTGCCCTGTGCTCTGGGTGTCCCTGCTGGAGCAGGGGGTTGSACTRGATGATCTCTAGAGGTCCCTTCCAACCTCAGCCGTTCTGTGATTCTGTGATTCTGTGATTAAATCTTAGGAGCAGGACACAGGGAGAAATGCTCAAGCTGCAAGTCCCGCTCAGACCTAGACAGGGGCAGCCGGAGCCACAACCCGCTGCGGCACAGGGCCCATTCGAGCAGCCTCGCAGCCTGGCAYGCAGCTACTTCAGACACCCCCTGCATGGCACCACAGCTGAGAGGGTCTGCAGGGCACCTGGAAAAGCAAAACGTCCCTGGTGCATTGGGGACCTGGAAAAGTAAAAAGTCAGCAGGGAGCCCGAGGGCCCTCGTTCAGGCCTTGGCTGGGGACCTTCTGTGCCTGCTGCTACAGTGCCCAGTGCCATCAAAGCCCTCCGCAGCCCTGCGGGCAGGGATGGCTCCATAGGGGCCGAGCAGACAACCAGGCTTGCTCATGGGATCCCCACCCTTTCAAACCCCGTACAACTACATCAAAACATGACCCTTCACAGCAGCACAATGAGGGAAACACAGGTCAAGAAATGACTTCACAGGTGAAATGCAGGTCTGACCCTCTGGCTCCTGGGAAGAACTGCATGGAATTGCTCCTTGGAGGATGCGCCGAGGCGGGCGGGCAGGACCGGCCTCTCTCCTGCTGGCTGAGCCGCGTGTGGGACGCTGGTACCCTTAAGCTGCAGCCACAGCGCAGCCCAAGGAAACGGCTCCCCTCTTGTGAAAGGGAGGAACCGGAGCCCCGRGTGTTAGTAAATTCCTGTTTGACCCAATGCTGTAATTCCTAAGAAACCTGCAGAAATGGCAGCGTATTGCAGACATTTTTATGAGGCAGCCATGGCGTGTGCCTTGTTCAACTGCTCACATGTGACCCTGCTGTCACCCTGCCCATACCTGTGGAGAAGAAAAGTGAAGAAACCCCAAACTTTCTCCCTCGCTCCTGTCCCCCGGTGCCTTTTCTGTCTGTCACCGGGTGCCCTTTTGTATCACAGAACCCCCCCGCCGAGCTCTTCCATTCCTGAGCCGGGAAGGCAGTGCCGAGGGAAAAGCTTCCAGGACACAGGAAACCTGCAAGGAGAGGGGCTGGGAAAGGCCCAAGAGCCCGGCCTGCAGTGATCCACCTCCAGAGGAAATCCCYGTGGCCCACTGTCCTGGCAGGGCGGCTCCATCCTGCTCTCGGGAAGCCTGGGAGCACTGGGGGTAACACGGCGGCTGTGCAGAGCTCTGACAAAAATCCCATGGGCATGCAGGGGAGGTCTTGAAACGCTCTTACTGTGCAAATGTAACTGGGTTTTTATGAACTGCAATTCCTATAATCAATTTATAAGCACATTATCCTTCCTACTCAAAAAAATAAACAAACAAAAAACCCCTTTCCCTCTGCTTTTCTCTATTTAATGAAAACTGAAATCTTTCATGAAAGGTGACTTCTGCCTAAGGAAGCTTCTGTTCCGCTCATCGCACCTGCTGTACAAAGTTGTTTYGGGAGAAGCTGAAGATCTGGCTCGCTGCAGATGGGTGTTAGTCCGTAATCCCAGTAATCACCCGCACGCTCAACCTGGTGGTTTAAAAGCAAGCTTTATCAGCCGGCCGGCGGCGGACTTCTTACAGATTGTCCTGAGATCCGCGCCGTTTGAGGAGAGGTTCATGTTTTCATAGACGACTACAACTTCTTTGTTAAACGTTATTTATGACCACCATTGACTAACCCCCTTTTCACAATCCCCTTACCATTTGGCATGTTTGGAATCTTATCTCAGGGTCACGGCAAAAGCAACAAGAGCAGGGTATGTATCCTGTTAGTCCTTATACTCCTTTGTAGCAAGCGATATTTACAGAAGCAGATGGCAAGTTTAACTGTAAATTACCTGTTAGTCCTTATACTCCTTTGTAGCAAGCGATATTTACAGAAATGGATGGCACGCTACCCTGTTAACCCCTTATAGGCCTTACATTCCCCACTGGCTGTTGTTTCTTCCTCAAATCCTTGAGGTGAGTTTAACCCCATCATCTTCCCTCAATGAGTTGCAATATGTCTTGGTAACCATAATTTTCATWTCAGAGATGAGACTAGTGGTATGGCTGGTAATGCACTTCAAAATGCAAGGTACTACCAGCATCAACAAAACGAGCAACACTGCAGGCCCAGCTACTGCTGTTAGCAAGGTAGTCAGCCACAGGGACCAGTTATGCCAGGATTGGAATAGTCTTTGCTCCTGGGTCCCGTGATAATATTTCTCCTTCTATTGTCACAGAATGACAGAATGTTCAAGGTTGGAAGGGACCTCTAGAGATCAACTAGTCCAACCTTCCCGCTCAAGCAGGCACTCCTACAGCATGTGGCACAGGGTGGCATCCAGGCGGCTTTGGAAGACCTCCGGAGAAGGAGACTCCACAGCCTCCCTGGGCAGCCTGTTCCACTGCTCTGTCACCCTCACAGTGAAGAAGTTCCTCCTCACCTGGAGATGGAACTTCCTGTGTTTCAACTTATACCCATTTCCCCTTGTCCTGTCACTGGCCACCAATGAGAAGAGCTTGTCCCCTTCCTCCCTACATTCTCCCTTCATGAACCTATACATGTTAATCGTATTCCCTCTCAGCCTTCTCTTCTCCAGAGAAAACAAGCCCAGCTCACTCAGTCTCTCCTCATACAGGAGATGTTCCATTCCCTTAATCATCTTAGTTGCTCTTCTCTGGACCCTCTCGAGAAGCTCCACGTCCCTCTTATACTGGGGAGCCCAGAACTGTACTCCAGGTGCGGCCTCACCAGAGCTGAGTAGAGGGGCAGGATCCCCTCCCTTGRCCTGCTGGCAACACTCCTCCTGATGCAGGCCAGGATCCCATTGGCTTTCTTGGCCACGAGGGCACACTGCTGACTCATGGTTAACTTGGTGTCAACCAGGACTCCCAGGTCCCTCTCCGTGGAGCTGCTCCATCACCTTTCCAGGGACGGAGGTGAAGCTGACCAGTCTGTAATTGCCCGGCTCCTCTCTCTTTCCCTTTTTGAAGACTGGAGTGACATCGGCTCTCTTCCAGTCCTCGGGCACCTCCCCTGCTCTCCAGGACCTCTCGAAGATGATGGACAGAGGCTGAGCCATAACCTCGGCCAATTCCCTCAGCACTCTTGGGTGCATCCTGTCAGGGTCCATAGATTTTTGAGTGGCCAGTTTGTCTAAGAGATCCCTAACCCAATCCTTCTCAACCAGCAGAAGGTCTTCCTCTCGCCCATTTATATCTCTGTCAGCTGAGCCCTGCAGTTCRTGGAGAGTGACCTTGGCAGTAAAGATAGAGGCAAAGAAGGCATTTAGTAACGCTGCCTTCTTGGCATCCTCCGTCACCAAGGCCCCTTCCCCATTCAGCAGTGCACTAACATTTTCCCTCGTCTTCCTCTTGCTGCTGACACACTTATAGAAACCCTTCCTGTTGTCCCTGACATCCCTCGCCAAATCCAATTCCACCCGGGCTTTGGCCTTCCTCATTTCACATCTGCATTCTCTGGCGATGCACCTATATTCTTCCCACATCTCCTGTCCCTTCTTCCACATGCTGTACATTCTTTTTTTCTCTTATTTATTTATTTATTTATTCATTCATTCATTCATTCATTCATTCATTCATTCATTCATTAACTTTGCCTAGCAGCTTCTTGCCCATCCATACAGGTCTCCTGCCCCGCTTACTTGACTTCTTTCTTGTGGGAATGCACCGATCCTGAGCTTGGAGGAAGTGGTGCTTGAATATCAGCCAGCTCTCCTGGACCCCCTTTCCTTCTAGGACCCTGACCCAGGGGACTGCTCCAAGGAGCTCCCTGAAGAGGTCGAAGTTGGCTCTCTTGAAGTCCAGGGTAGCTATCCTCCTTCTCGCCCAGCTTCCTCCACGCAGGATCGTGAATTCCAACATCTCATGGTCGTTACAGCCCAGACTGCCCCCAACCCTCACATTTTCCACTAGACCATCTCTGTTTGTTAGTGTCAGGTCTAGCAGCGCCCCTCCCCTTGTTGGCTCCTCAACCACCTGCGTCAAGAAGTTATCTGCAATGTTCTGCAGGAACCTCCTGGACTGTCTGTTCCTGGCTGTGTGGTTTTCCCAGCAGATATCAGGGTGGTTGAAGTCCCCCAGGAGGACCAGGGCCTGTGCTCGGGAGGCTTCCCGCAGCTGCCCATAGAAGGCTTCGTCCACTTCCTCGTCCTGGTCAGGAGGCCTGTAGTAAACTCCCACCACCGTGTCGCCCCTGCTGGCTTGGCCCTTTATCCTCACCCACAGGCTCTCTCCTCGCGTTCCATTCTCCCCTATGCTGAGCTCTATGCATTCCAGTTGTTCCCTCACATAAAGAGCAACTCCGCCACCTYGCCTTCCTGCCCTGTCCCTCCTGRAAAGCCTRTAGCCCTCCATGGCCACATTCCAGTCATGGGASCTGTCCCACCACGTCCCACCATGTAATTGCAGTAATGGCCCTGTAATGACACGTGCATCTCCAATTCCTCTTGTTTATTCCCCAGGCTGCGTGCATTGTCCCACAGTTGGGGCTCACCCCCAGTCGGCCTCCTCTGGGCCCATATGTTCTATTCACCCAGGGGACAGGGATCCCTATTTCACACAAATCGACCACAATTTCTGGAATCTCACTGGTTACAATTGCTCTAATTACAT
>NW_020456210.1:2409930-2465564 GCF_003342845.1 Nothoprocta perdicaria | reverse complement strand
TTTCTGTTTTTGTTGGATAGGCTTCCACCCATCCCGAATATGTGTCTACAAATACCAAAAGGTATTTGTACCCCATTTTCCCAGGTTTTATTTCCATGAAGTCTACTTCCCAGTATATTCCTGGTGCATCCCCCACTTGCTTAGTCCCCTCAGRGGATGTGGTTATCTTCGGGTTTACTTGAACACACGCAGTGCACCAGGCAGAGATCTTTTCGAGCTTCTTTCGCAGATCTGGGGTCCAYAGATGGGGGTGCATCAGCTCAAGTGCTTTCTTAGGGGATAAATGCAKGCTAGAGYGGAAATCTTGCAGCCAGGCTTCTGCCATTTGTTCAGGCAGGCACAGTATACCTSCTGSCAGATACCACCATCCTGCGCCTCCCTCTTTTCCTCGGTGTTTCTCTATAGAGTCTTCTTCAATTTCAGTATATTCAGGGGGCGTTTCAGGCCGCTGGATCTGTGGTGTTAGGGCTAGCATCTGCAGTGGCCCCACTGGCTGTTGAGCCACCTGCTTTGCCTCTTTATTGACAGGGCGTTCCCTGTATCTGGGGGCTGTTTCCTCGTTGATGTGCTGGCCAGTGGATAACAGCCACCGCTCGAGGGGCCCATACAGCTTCTAGCAGGGTCATAATTTCTTCCTTATTTTTCATACCTTTTCCTTCTGGTGTTAATAGCCCCCTTTCCTTATATATTTGTCTATGCACATGGGCAGCGGCAAAAGCATACCGACTATCAGTGTAAATATTTACATTTTTTCCTTTTGCCCACCGCAAGGCTTGTATCAGAGCAATGAGTTCGGCTCTCTGTGCCGGACTGCCATGTCGCAACGACAGGGCCCATATTACATGCCCTTCTTGTGTTACTACCGTGGTCCCCGCTTATCCTACCCCTACCCTTTACATAGCTGCTGCCATCCGTGTATAAAGCTCTGCCCACACTGTGGGGATCTTTCCTTGCAGCTCTTCCAGTAATGGATCTGGGACAACTTCTCCCCCCACTGACTKTATGAGTAAGTACTCGCCTCTCAAGGGACAAGTTGCAGCCAGGAGCTTCGGTGTATCATTTCCCCATTGTACTAACAACGGCTGGGTCCCTTGAAACGGGATGGTGGCTTTCAGTTTATGGAGAAGGTCCCTCCTTAACAGGGTGTATGGGCATTCAGGGATAGYTAGAAACACGTGGGTTACAGTTTGTTTTCCCAAATCCACCGTTCGGGATGTGATCCATTTATAGGCTTCCATCTGTCCAGTGGCACCCTGTACTCTAGCTGTTTCTTGAGACGGGGGCCTACTGTTTCTTTTAAGTACTGAGTGTGACGCTCCGGTGTCAACCAGGAACGACACGGGTTGCCCCAAACCTTTAGAGTTACCCTGGGCTCTTGGGGGCTGACAGAGCCCAGGCCCCGTCGGTCATTTTCTTCTCTCATAGACAGAATTTGACGGTGCATTTCCATAAGGACACTCATTTTTCCAATGTCCCTTCCTTTCACAAATTGCACACTGATCCTTCTCTAGGGCCAGTCGCCTAGAGGTTCTTCCTAGTCCTCCCCTTTTTCCTTGTTYCTGCAAAAACTTTCTATCTAAGGGATGGCAAGGAGAGTAGTCCCACTCCAGTCGCTGGAGGGGCACGTGTTCGTCTTGAACGTTTCTACAAACATGTTCAGTCAGGTTTTCTATACCTGGTTTTGATTCTCTAGCTCCCCTTAATATTCTCTCCCTCTCTTCCAATGTGAATAGAGCACGGAGGAGCTGCTGACCATCATCCCATGTCGGCCGATGACTATACATTACAAATTTAAGAAGGGATATCATGCTCTCATGATCCTGTGAGAAAGGAGGGTTTTGTTGCTTCCAGTTATACAGGTCCGTGGTGGAGAWGGGCACATGCCTATATGTGCTCCCTCTCCCTTCAGGGACTTGCCTGAGAGGCAGCATCGGGGCTGGGGGGCCRGTGGAGTTTGGGGAAGAAGCACCCCYGGCCACAAACCAGACCGTAAACCAGAGCATATGCAGACCATAAACCTGCCCCCCCTCCCAGTGTGAGGTGGAGACAGAAAATCTCCGCCCTGCACTGTAACCAAATAGGACGATCCTTTAAAATGTCACTCCAAGGAACAGTATAGGGAATCTGGTCAGGATGACCAGGACGATAAATAATACCTTTTGAACTATTTCAGGGTCGAAGGACCCCTCAGGGGGCCATCCGACGCCGAAAGTGGGCCATTCCATACTGCAAAATAATTTTAATTTATCAGATTTTATACTCAACCCATAATTTAAAAGGACTCATTTCCTAAATTTGGGAAAATTAGACAGAAAACAATTCAAAGGTCCTTCGGGAATGGAGCTCGACTGTCCCATTCCGTCCGGATTTAAGAGACGAATAAAACAAACACAGCACAATAAACAAAACACAGACACAAATAGACACAAAGAACACAAAAACACAAACCACGAAAAACCGGTTAAAACCTAAACCTCTTATAACCTGAACCRGTTAAAAACCTTTAAAACCTTTTAAAACCTGAACCGGTTAAAAACCTTTAAAACCTTTTAAAACCTGAACCGGTTAAAACCTAAACCTTTTTAAAACCCAAACCGGTAAACCCTGAACCGGTTAAAACCTCTTAAAACCTGAACCGGTTCTTAACCTGTACCCAAGGCAAGGCAGTGGCATCCCAGTGCGTGCCGGTGGCAGGGAGTTATTGTCTCGTCAGACCTCCCAAAGTCCACCACCAAACCTTGGCGCCCCTTACCCTKAAGGATCATACRATCCCTTACCTCGAGGTTATGAGATCCGGGGACCTGGCATGTCGTCAGGTAGTCCTCCCCTGAATCCCCTAGGCTTGCGAGGTGCCGCCGATCGCCAAGGGAAGGCAACATCTGGGGACCTGGAACATCCTCAGGTAGCGCTCCCCCTGGAAGCGTTCCCCTGGCGAAACGAGTCGGACGGTCCTTCCCAGCCAGGGAGGGCCTGCTGATTTCGGGATCCCGGACGAGCCCCCAGAATGTTAGTCCGTAATCCCAGTAATCACCCGCACGCTCAACCTGGTGGTTTAAAAGCAAGCTTTATTAGGCAGCCGGCGGCGGACTTCTTACAGATTGTCCTGAGATCCGCGCCGTTTGAGGAGAGGTTCGTGTTTTCATAGACGACTACGACTACTTTGTTAAAACGTTATTTACGACCACCATTGACTAACCCCCTTTTCACAATCCCCTTACCATTTGGCATGTTTGGAATCTTATCTCGGGGTCACGGCAAAAGCAACAAGAGCAGGGTATGTATCCTGTTAGTCCTTATACTCCTTTGTAGCAAGCGATATTTACAGAAGCAGATGGCAAGTTTAACTGTAAATTACCTGTTAGTCCTTATCCTCCCTAATAGCAAGGGATATTTACAGAAGTGGATGTCAGGCTACCCTGTTAACCCCTTATAGGCCTTACAATGGGTTTGATAGCAAAAGGACCCGGGGCAAGCACACGAGCTGCAGATTCCTGATGGGATAACGAGCACTTAAAGTAGTTAACAGCAGTAACATTTCAAATGAAACGTTAAAACCTCAACATCTAACACCCCGCCTGTGCTCCTCAGAAGCAGTATTTTAGGCTGTGTGTAAATTCTGGAAAATAACCCTGCAATGATTCTGGTGATCACCAGAAGATCATTGCAAAAAAGAGATTCATGTTTTGAACACTGAATTTTTGTTCTCTGCTGGGACAGTTACTATGGGCACGGAAGCACGTTAAAGGTGAGGGGGGAAAGTGCCAGAACTGGAGAAACTGGCACCAAGCACACGGGAATAAAGAAAATCGCGTCCGAAGTGGCAGTCCCAGAGCAGCTGCTTTCCGGGTCCCAAGGAAAGGGCGGCAGGGGCCCAGCTAGAGGGCAGACACCCCGAGCTCTGTAGGAACAAGGGTGGAATGAGAACCCTGGCACGGGAAGGCCTGGGAATGGCGGAATTCCTGCCCGGGGGAGGCGGGAGCTGCGGGAGGACCGGGCACGCGGAGCACGGGGCCTGTGAGCGGAGCCTCAGCGCGGCCCAGGCCGCAGCCCCTCGCCCATGGTAGGCACCCGTTTTCTTCAGCTTGCAAACACCCSTTGGCTGCAAGCCAGGGCAATCGGGGTCATTCCCGAGGCAGGAATAACCCAAAACATCACTACTGAAGGGGGTGAGGAAGAGCACGATGCTGGAAACTAGTTGTTGCAGGTTGACTGTATTGCACGTGATGCCGAGAGCCGGGAYGTCTCATCTGTCTTGCCTGCGTTTTAAAATGCCGCCAGGCACAAACGCAGGTTTGGCCTGTTCGATAAAGAACAACCTCCAGCTCAAGACTTGGCGCCCAGCTGTATGACTTGGCATTCCAGCACAGAACAGTTATCCCACAACTGTGGTTGCGTATTTGCTAGGCTTTTCAAGCTAAAAAGAAGCAGCACCATTGTAACCTTCACAAAGGGATTACCTGCAATCTCAGGGGTGCTAATCTTGCACGAGACTCATTCAAGTGCTTTCTCCATGGTCTCTCAGTGCTGAAGGGAGGGAGGGAGATCGGGAAGCGGCCTCAGGCGCAGCCAGGACCTGGCWCCGGGAACGGGGCCATCCCCTTGCCAGCCCCAGGTTCCCAACCCAGCACCAGCTCACCTAACTCGCCACTTTTATATTTTAAACAGAAGTGAATTTATACAAACTCCACCCTGTTCCTCAGTCAGATACCAAGCCCCTCRCCGCTAAAAAATTCACACTGATTTGTGCTGTGGTTACAAGTGACAGAATGCAAAGGATGGGACAATGCAGAGGCAAGAGGCTTATTTCTAAATTCCTTTCGAGGAAAAGGCATAAAATTGTTCCCCTCGAATAACCTCACTGAATGGAATATAGGGGAATACTTAAAATTAGGAGGTCACAGCAGGGATCCCACACGATAGAAAATATTTATTTTTTCTGAAGTATCGCCCTGCTACTGCTGTGGAGGAAAAAGGCACAAAAATGTTACAGGGCTCCAGCTGAGCTGGAAGCCAGGCAGCAGATGGTGCAAATTCCCCATAATGGTCACAACTAAAATAGAGAAGACCAAGTCCAGGATTTCTTGCAGAGAGAAACGGTACCGTTAATCACTCCCATCATTCTGTTTAGAGCTGCTAGTAAAACCTTCTCTGACTTTTTATTCAAAACGCTTTTATGCGTTAAAAAGCATGCACAATTTAGATGTTATTTCCAAAAGTTTCCCCTCCAGCACGCTGCTGGCTGTTCCAGCTGGCTCAGGGTTTCTGCTCCCCTCACACTACAGCTCTGTGAGAAAGCGGGAGCTGCAGCACAAAAAGACACTGTGAAGAGGACTCGGGAAAGGCAGGTTTAACTACCCACAGCCCCCAATTAACTTTCTGAGGCCGGAGCCGGGGCCCTGAGAGCTCGATCCGTGAACAAGGCCCCTGTTCGGGATGAAGGGCCTGTTTCAGAGCAGCCCCGTGGCCACACAGGCAGGTAGGGCCCTGCGTTGACGTGAGCCTCAGGGTGTCCGTAGGGAAGGGGCCGGGCAGCCCTGCCTGTCCCAGGGAAGGGCCCCGGCAGCCCTGCCTGTCCCAGGGAAGGGCCCCGGCAGCCCTGCCTGTCCCAGGGGAGCAGCAGGGCTCCATGGGGCGCGGGGCACCAGGGGCTCCGGAGCAGCCGCTCCGACACGCGGCGCAGCCTGCGGGACGCTGCTCTTCCCAGGGCAAGGGCTGCCTGTGCCCCTCAGAAACCCATCCGGCCCCGGCTACCTCTCAGAAGCACCTACGGGCACTGTTTCCTCCTCCTATAGGATTTTTCATCTTTCAGTGTCTTCTGTGTCAAGGAACACCTCCAAATATTCCAAATACCCTTCACGTCACGTTAGGTGTACTATATAGGAACGCAAGATATAAAAGTGTGTAGTGTTTAACAAGAATGCACTCACAGGCATTCAAAATAATACAGAAAATAACAAAGATTAAAAAATACTTTTTAAAGAGGTATCAAGACAAGGAAAAAACTTTAGGGGAAGAAGTGGCTGCCATCTTYTTACGTCTGGGATAGCTGGAGATTATCTGATCCATGCTGCTGCAGAGCACATGTCATTTCTAAGGAGAAGGTGTGTATATGGCTCGGTGTCTAATGTATGGAAATCACCTTATTCAAGCAAACAAGGGTCTCAGGCATTTAACTGCGCTCATTAATCCAGAGCCTCATTAGTCAAACTGAGCTCAGCAGTGTTATGTTTAGATGAACTGACAATATATTTTCCTCTAAACTATTTCAGCTTTCAGTTTCTTGAAATTCTGTTCTTAATAGATCAATTCTCCACTTATTCTCTCATGGAATGCACGTATTTGAAATAGTGGCTTTAAAACAAAAATCTCCAATCCCCTTTTGGGGACTACTTTTGGAAACTACTTTTACAGGCTTCCTTTTTACCTAAACCTCAAAAACTACATGCACTAAAAGGAGGAAATAAGGCACTACATATTTTGCTCAGGCCCAGAGAAGGTGAAGAAGGTTTTTTATTTCTTATTAAGGGAGCTGTTTGCAAACCACTAGATGGCAGGAGGAGACCTTCAAAACACAGTTCTGAGTCTTCCCAAACACCCTGAAAATGTTGGGTCTTTGGGTGACAGAAACCTCAGGGCCTAGAGGCCCTATGAATATATGGGAGGAAACTATGAAACCTGGTTGATGACTTCAGGGCCGAGTAGAAGCAAGTGCTTCAGAAAACATTTTCAGCAAAAAAAAAAAACCATATATATATATATATTTGTGTGTGTGTGTGTGCACATGTATATGCATATGTGTAAATATAAAAACACCTGTTTAACTGGTCATTTCTGCAAACTGGATGAACTCTGGGAAGAAGTCCACTCTTCCAACGGTTTTCCGTTTCCCACTTACACAGTTGGCACAAGGTTTATCAGCCTTAGCATCAATGCAGACCGATGGGAAGCAGTACTAATATGGTTTTCCATAAACTTATCTTTCACTACATAAGTTATTAAGCTATCCTTAAGCTTAGCTTACATATAGCCTATAGATATTACTAAGCTCTATCTTTCACTGTGTAAGCTATATACTGACTTTGTTTTGTGGATTTTAGAATTTGATTTGCAGTCTGCTCTGTCTCCCTTTTGCAACTCATCTGCCCTGGACCAGCTGCAATAGGAAAAGGAGGAAAGGAAAAAGAAGAAAGGAAAAGGAGAAAGTTTCGAGGATGAAGCAGGAGAGAACAAAAAGGTACCGAGCATCACTAGGACTCCGAGGCGGAGGGCCTCTTCCTTCCCCAAACACAACAGGGAACAAAAAGGGCGCTTAGGGCTATGTATGGAAGTCTGGTTTCCCAGCAGACATGTCCATCTTCCACTTCCACGGAAGGGGACAAAACCAAAGCCTCTCCTAGGTCACTAACACTCCTCCACAGAAGATGTACGAGGTGCTGGCCTGCAAGGAGGCTTCACTCCCGCATCCACCAAGGCCGGGTCAGACGTGGCCAAGCACCCACACAAGGGAGGTCCTTCTCTTTGCACCAAGCTGCCTCGGGGGCTTTGCTGCTCCGCTCTGCGCTGCAAAACCCGCAGCAGGGTTTGCACGGGAGCACGAGCTGCTTCACCCCGCAGCCTGGGAACCGCCTGCAACAGCAGCTGGCTCCYGGAACCTGCAGCTCACGGAAGCGGCCTCCGTAGCTGCGCCTTGCTAAATCTCAGGAAYGTCCCTGCAAGCCTGTCCATCCCTATGGCCAGGGCCCGCAGCCGAGTTACGGCCGTGCTCACAAACGGCTTCCATCCTGCACTGACGTTCTCCTCCTCAACGGCAGGATGCACGGGACGGGTTTGGGCCCCTCTGAGGGGCGGCACGGGGGCACCCAGAGCCCTTTCTGCAGGGCCCACAGCACGGGGAAGGGCACAGGGGGAAATGATCTGCTTGGACCTGGGTCCTCTCCCATGAGCTCCCACCTTGCAACTGCAGCCTGGCTCTGACAAAGCCAGACAAAGCTCTGACACTTGCTGGTCTAGGGTAAAATATATGTATATTTTTCTCCTCCTTAAATTTCTGCAAGATGGAAAACAGCCCTGGGCCAAGAGCAACAGGCAGTTCTGCAGTGTGTGCTGCCCTCGGTACGGGGGACACACGGAGCAGGGTCTGGCCACTGATGGTGTCAAACAAAAATCCACATTTTAGACTTTTCTCACTAGAGGTTTTAAGGAAACTCTTCTTTCATGAAACTTTAATGAAAGGGCTCCGCTGGGATCCGAGGATATGGCGGCTCCTCCCGCTGTGCTCCTGCRCTCCACACGGATCTGCCACTTCCTAGCAGTCAGTGCTCCCCACGCCCACCGGGCTCTGGGTTTCATTCCCACTCAGTAAAGGGAACCGYTCAACTCCCAAACCTGCAGGAAAACTGCCACAGGGTACTTCAAATATAAAATAATAAAATGGATTAACAGCAATTTTCAACTGTACTCTCGACCTAGAGCGAAGTCAGGAGCCCCAGATGAACTTCACTTATCACTGTGCCATTCAAACCACAGCAAAATAATGTGGTTTGCTGGTGAAAACAGGGCCAAAATCCAGGTTAATCTAGTTAAGAAGCCAGGTGAACTGCAGACTCCAGGCACACCTGGCACAGTAAATACCTGGCAGAGTAAATAATCTGTGGCCAAGTTAAGTTTTCATACCCTACTCTGCTCTTTGCTACTTTAAAGTTCGAGACCTTCCAAGTCACCGCAAGTTATTTTAGTTATTATGGATTTGGAGGAGTAGGCAAAGAAATTCAGACTCATTTTCTAATGAGTGTTTCCTCTTCAGGGACCTATAGAATCACTCAGATCCGTTCATTCAAAAATCATACTTAAATAAAATCATGACTGTTCAGATTTTCAAGACAAAAAATTTGCACATTAGACTGTTCTGAAGCTACAAGAATTWAAAAAGCAATTTTTCCAAATAAAAATCTGCTTTCTCACCTTACCCTACCCCTGCAGAACATGCGAGGCTTGCCAAAGGCACGAACTGGGATGCTAAAACTGCAAAATGGCACAGATATGATTTTTATTGTTACAAAATAAATCATCTTCAGCAATTAATATTATGAAGACTAAATTCACCATTAGAATGGCACAGAATAACGCTAATAACAGCTTTCAGTATTTAATATTACACGTGTATTTTATACATAGACAAGGATCTAGCAGCACTGCCGAGATCCACTTCAGTGCATTACAGGTTATTCCACTGGCACCAGAGACCATCTCCTCTCCGCACAGACAAGCTGACAAAGCTCAGCTTGTGAYAACAAGAAGGTTGATCAATTAAGGAGGCCAGATTAAAAGTATATAAGTATATATATTGAGGGGGAGAGCTTTGTTATCGCTGTTGTCCATGCTGGACAACAAGCCCTGAAGTACCCAAATACAAGAAGTACTGTTTATGTTTTTCTTTCTTTCTCTTCACAGTGATATATCACACCACGTCACTATTCCACACACAAAAAGTCAGAGATAAAAATACCGCAGTTAGCTCAAAAATACCCCAACTGCCTTAAAAAACAGCAACCACCCCCCCCCGCACAATGTGTGTGCTTCTCACTTGCTCAAAATGCCACCAAGTGTTTGATCACTTCAGAAACCAGATGAGAAGGACGGCAGTTGGTATAAAAAATTATTATATATTGGTATAAATAACTGCAGCCCATCAGCTGCCTGTAACTGCACTCACGCTCTAAGGTTTAGGGTCTCTGACAGGGCTCTGGACGCAGCGAGCACCGCGGACAAGCTGAAATGAAGACAGACCAAGTTATTTATTTATAAAAACGGGTTTTATTTCTTCAGTACAAGGTAAACTACTATTGCAGTTTAAGACCAACAAAAGAGTTGGACAGCAAATTGCTTAACAGTCTCCTAAAGGCTGAAAAAAAAAAAGGAAATCATGAAAACTAGAAGTTCATTCAATGTTTCAAGTAAAAAACTGAAGGGGGAAAAATAATAATAAAAAAAGAGGATGTATCCCAAAAACTTACAGACTAAGTATCTCCAGTGAAAATGCATTAAAATGCACATTTGCTAGGATTTCACCTTACCTTGTTGGGAAATACGGGTCTCCAGACACTCAAGTATTCAACAGGCTCTTTGGCCTCCCGGTATCAGCAAACTGCTCCCTACTCCACACAAAATGCTTTGGAATCAGCCACTCTGACAAACATCCACCTCTAAATTTTGCATTGCCATTCTGCATCCCAACTAAGAGCAGTCCTATGGCCCATTCCAAACAATTCCTTGAACAGCTCATAGCACCTTAGCACAAAACAGGAACCTGGAAATGGAAGGGTACAGGAAGATACCACACCCTTCATGCTTAAAAAGTCAGCAGTGCTGCTCATCTTCATAGAAATATTAAGGTTTAAGAAATAGGAATGCATTTTATTTTTAAAAGTTTTTTTTTTTGCTTATTTGATTGCTTTTTTTTAAAAAAAAGGACACCTGCACTAATAAAGAAAGTGAATTTGCAACCACTTGTATTTATAAAAGCACATTCCTCAATTTCTTATTTTTGAAGATCACACAAATGTCTGTTTCATAATGCAACAATAATATGCACAGTTTAAAATACTTTTTTTTCTTACAAAATACCGTATACAAGAGGGTCAGGCCACCAAGGTATATTAATTCAATATATTCAAAAATGTCAGCGCTGAAACATGTAAAATCATTTATTACACGGTATGACTCGATGGGATTTTTTTTTTTTTTTTTTTTTTTTTTTTACAACTGAAATGCTCTGTCTCATCGGGATCAAATGCATGTAAGTTTACTATTTTCAAGATATTCCAATAGAATTAAGTGTATTTCAATGAAGCTTTAAACATTTAAGCAGAGATATGGGCCACGCCAGAGCCCAATATCCACAGGGATAACTGAGGCATGACGAAGTGTTGAAGCTCTAACAAGTGCACACTACCCAAACAGAAGGGGATGCGTTACTGTATTTCATTTAAGATGGAAAAAATTCCATGAGAGCATCAAATTAAAGAAGTTTTGTGCTCCAAATTGCTCTAATAATTCACGCCCTAAAGGTGAAGTCAATCTGAAAGCCCACAGCACGTCAGGGCAACCTCATGAGAAAGGCAGGGCGAGCAGAGCAGAGTCACTCGCCCCAAGCCCACCTGCGCCCCAGGAGCAAGGCAACATAGGGTAAAGCTGCCAGACACAATTTCTGCAGAAACACCATGACTATTCAGCACGTTGTGACTGTTTTGCTCAAGATCTACATCATCAAAGCAACCTAAATCCTTTAATTCACTCATCTATTTATTATTTTTTAAACCTACTTCTTCTCAAAGGCAGATCTCGTTTTGGAAAGAATTCATTCTGCTTTAGGAATGTGCACCCTGATCTGCACGTGCTGCTGTGAAATACGGTGGGGTCAATATTTCAACGCAGAAGAATTTGGTGGCTTTGATTTCTGAAGTAAATCAGTCTTAAACATGCACGTCATACTTGAGTCTACATGACAAACAGGAGCTCAAGCATTAAGCTAGGGAATTTAAGGCTGTGTTTCAGTCTACACAATGACCAAAGGTAACTCATTTTAAAAAATCTATAAATAAAGTTAGGGAAAAGTCTGTTCAACCTGTACAGAAAGCAAACAGGTAAGAAAATGAAATCAGGAATTAAGTACTTCTATAAAGAATCACATGTATTTTTTTCTAGGAATACATATGACAAGTATATACAACATGTAAATTTGCAATTAGCCACATACAACTAGGGAGAACATTTACAAGGATTTGGGTATGCAACTAAACAATCAGATAAAAAATACATAGGAAAACTAAGCCTCACTGGTCTAAATGAAAAGAAGAAGAGAGAACATCCACTCCTAAAAAAAAACCCAAACCAAAACCTAACACCTTAATTCAATAAAGTATATCTTGTTAACACAGAAAATCCAACAGCTGTCCAAACTCTTAAGTCACATTGTAATTAAATTTAAATAAGTTCTGACAGGCATATTTTTCCATAATGCAACCAGAACTTAAAATTATTGGCACAGAAAGCAGAAAGGAACAGGGGGAGGGGGAATGCACGTCTTCTGAATTTTGTTCTTCTCTTCAAGAAGTGTTTTTGACCTGTCAAAATATTTATTCCAAGAAGGAATTCCAGCTTTTTTTTTTTTTTTAAACAGTATTTTCAGTCTTTTTTAAAGCAACCTCTATTTTTTCTTAAACAGAAAAAAAATATATAAAACAACTTTAGTTGCTCAAGCACATCCCCCTTCCCCAAGATCACCACTTCTTGGTTTCATCTTTCAAGGAAAGAGCCAGGACACAGCCTTATAAGACTACTTTCAATGTTACTTGTAAAGGGGGAAAAAAAATCAGTGTTTAAAAATGAAGTTTTTCCTCATACTTTGTACTTGCACCAACAGGAGGAGGTGAATTACAAGTGGATATAAAAGAACACAGCAGGAGCCACCAGAGCAGCATCGGCAGCCGGTAAATAACAAACCGCTATTTCCTGAGAGGACACAGGAAATTGTCAGTAATGCTTAAGAAACCAAAACCTGGGAGAAAAATTAAAAGAAAAAACCTATTACAGATCCAGTTACACATCATGCGTATTGCAGATATTCCTTTTTGGTGTCTATCAGGCTCTTTGGATTTTTTCTGTACATTTTGTTTCTTAAAAAAAATCTAACTAACGAAGCTCACAATAAAGCGAATTATTTAAATCACCAGATGACAGAGCTATCAGCTCCAACTAAAACTTCGGAGAATAGGGGGGAAATGAGGGGCTTCATCCCGGGGCTTCATCGCCCAAGCCACAACCATCTCTCAGTTTAATTTACGTTGTGGTCTCCCTGCTACTTCCATTGCCAGCAATGGAAAGCTGTACATGAATGAGAAATTACCCGCTATGTAAAACAACATCTCTCCTTAAATCTATTATGTTGAGTAAAATATCAGTTCCTGCGTAAAATGCTTTTAAATTTACTTTTTTAAATTTTATTTTAAGATTGGTCTGCAAAGTGGATGAATACTTACCTGATGCCCCTTCAGTATTAGTTATTCCCCATGTAACAGCAGGTTTTTTCTTCCGTTAAACTTATTATGCCCAGCAGTGAACAAAGTTTTTAAGTTAAAAAAAAAAGAAAATTACAACAGTACTGTTTGTAACCAACACCTATTCACAAAAAGCAGGAAATTAGTCATGACTTCTTTGATACAACTTTCAGTATACAAAATTTTAAAAGGCAGTTTTCATTTTTCAAACAGGATTAAACAAACATTTCAAATACTTTCTCAGTAGCAAATAGTTCAGTAAACACCAGTGATCCCATGCATGAGAACTCAAGGTACACAATTTAAGGGGAAGAAAAAAAAAAAGTGTGTGTGTGTTGGGGGGGGGGGTCTGAAGGTTGTAGCCAAGTCCAACAAAATCAGCCTGTCTCCAGGACATGGGGCTGAATGACAAGTGACAAAAATATCAGAGCATTTCAAACTTGGGAAAAACTTTGGCAGTTGCACAGGCTACTCCTGGTCCCAGCTCAGTAAAGMAAAAAAAAAAAAAAAAATCACTTACTTATACATTATTTAAAGCATATATTAAGTTTCCTTAAACTCTATGGCATTTAAGCACATGCTCTGAAACGCCCTCAGAAAAACCAAGTGGATTTAAGTGCTTTTCTGAATGGGGTGCCATATTTTAGGTCAAGCGTAAAAATCTTTGAGTCAGTAAGAAAAAATAATAATAAAAATTAAAAAAAAAAAAAAAAATCTAGAGCTGCCCTAGAGTTGCCTCTGAAGCCACGTGAGGTCTTGCAACTCAGCTCCAAACACGGAGCAGGCTGCATGGGTGGGAGCCTTTGTGCAAGGCTACCAGGAACGTGACGTTTGGCAAACGATGCAAACGGTCCCCTCGTGTATCTTGCACTCAATGGGATCTAAAGCGAATTCTGGTAATCTGAATCTAACTTTCTCTTAAGCCCCAACAGGTTGTTTTTTGGTAAATTTACAAAACCTTATTTGACAGATTTAGTTAGTGGCGCTTTTGGCTAAGGCAGGTAAATATTGCCCATCGCTGAACCAAGACACCCGAGTGCACCTCTCCAATGGCTGTGCGAATAGACCTCAGCGTTAAGCAAAAACCAAGCCCATTACTCTGGGGAGAGGAAAAAAATCCAAAAATTGGACACAACTGGTTTCTTCCGTCCCATTTCTAATATACAAACTATGTACAGGCTGTCTGGGGCCTTTGGGAAGGGAGGAAAAAGGGGAGAGAAGGGGTAAAAAACCAACTCTSCCCCACAAGCGCCATTGCTATAAAACTGTAAACAACTGCAGATGTTGTTTTAAAGCTAATCGTTACCCCTCGAAATATGAACAGTTTAAGTTAATATAAACTGTAGTGTCCATCAAGATCAACGTGATACAAGAGATGCAACCTTCAGCTGTCAGCCGTGAACCCAGGGGCACCTCTCCTCTAAAGGGAGAATTTGCACCGCAGAGCTGCTGTTTTTACAGTTTTATACGTCATTTAGCAAATTCACAAGCCACCTAGGTAAAAACTGCTAGAAAACAAAAGAGCATTAAAGACTCTGCGTCACCACCTATTTTCGTATCAAAATTGAATGTCTGAGAGCAACATGAGTATGTTTAACTCGCTGAATGCAAGGTTAGATTGAGGCATATGCAAGAACTATTGCGATGKTTTTTTTTAAAGACAGCATCAATGTTTTCATTGTAACATTATCGTTAAATATTGCTGAACACAAGACTTTCCCTGAGGTGTAAACATCAAATAACTTGAACAGCTTTACACATCAGCCCCATTAAACAGTTTATTACAACACTACATCTATTGTAATCAAAGTGGTGCTGTGTACAGACATTATCATATGAACATTTTAACAAGAACAAACTACTATAAAAACAAGCATTTACGTGACTTTCTCCAATTGCTTGCACATTATAATTGCCAAAGGTATATAACCAGTAATAAAGTTGCAAAAAGCTATAAGGTTTAAATCACACAGGTTTCCCTCAAATAAAACAGTTAAGCAACATAAAAAAGTAAAAGAGCTACTGGTTACCATGTATGCAGATTTGCTTTATTCAGATCTATTCCTGTTCATTTTATCCATGAATCCTTACAGGCTCAGTTCAATCACATGAAGCAAACTGCTGGCCAAGCATCTTGCCGTGAAGAACGGTTCTTGTCTTGCACGCCGCTCCTCTTCCTTCAGCTGTAATGTGTCAAAATTTGTGATGTAGATTTTGCTAGTCCCCATAATACACAGAAAAACGTTGGCTTATCTATACGTACACAAGTCGTGCATCTACTTCACCGTAATGTCATCTAACACAAAGTACCGGGAAGCAGTAGCTACTTGTTTGTGCAAAAAATGGTCTTACAGGGCAAATTGACAGGTCAAATTCATGTTGTTGTACAACAAAGTTGAAGGAATGCAAAAATTCAATTGGAGAATTGAACYATAAAGGAAGAAATAGCTACTGTTTCCGTGATTGATGGAAACATTTATATAGGACACCTCCTAAGAATGCATTTGGAGAAGCAAATGAGGAAGCACGTAAGATTATCTGGCCACAACTAGATTTCTCCTTTGCAGGCTCGCCTGCCTGCTTGCAGCCGATATACTTAACATTTAAATAAAGCACTGATTATAAAACGAAGTGGATGGCTCACAGCCCAGTCACATTTGCAAGTGCACAGAATCTGATATACCAATACCCAAGGGATTTTCAGACTAGAGGCAAGCAGCAGGGCCTTCGCAGCTGAAAGTACACGCTCACATTTTAGTCACAAGAACTCAGTTTTCAGGTAACACAACAGAGATTTGCTGGTTTCTCCCACCTACTTTCCCTAGAAAAATCCCCACTCTACCTCYTACTCTGCTCTATTGGATTGTGATTCCGAATTAGGCACCACGCCACTCAAAGGTCATTACTGTCAGAGTTCACAAAATACTGGGGATGGTATAATTCCATACACCGGATTTCAGTTGAATCGCATTACAAAACAGAATTAGGTAGCTTCATTTCATTAGTACGTCACAATTTCAACATTCAATAATTTCAAAATAAATTTAAATCAGCTTGTATAAAAAGCCAACACATTAAACTGTTCATTTGAAAAACAGACATTTAGAGGAGCAATTTCATGAGCATACACCAGTACACAGCTGTCAAAGACTCTTTTACTATTATGGTCATTCAAAACAGTTTGGAAACCAAGTAATCGTTTTTATTATTATTTTTTGTATGAACACCACATTCCTCCCTCCTTTCCTCAAAGTGACCATTAAGACTAATATAGCGCTAAAATAGATATAACCAAGTTTAGGCTCTGTGTAGTACAGTGCACACATACATTAATCCAATGAAGCACTGACTGGAATTTGTTTTCTTTTTTACAAATTCCCCCTCTCAAGCGATGAGCACAGGGACCAGGAACTGCTCCTGGGGAAAACACTTCTCCAGAGACCAACATCTCAAAGAGCTCTTATAAAACCTAAGTTTTCAGTGGCAAAGCGACCAAGTGCTGCCCTCTCAGTGGGGCACGTTCAGAGCTGAGCTAAGCCAGCGTGGGCAAACAGGGAAGACTCTGTTCTGCTGTGGGGCAAACAAGTATATGACAGCTGTAAGACTGTATGTCAGAATTTGCTGCTCTCATAATACAATTGCTACGGCAGGAATTATGGATCTTTATCATTTCTGTGGCAAAAGTTAACAGATCCGGAGCACTGGGTATGTGATTTGTTATACTAGCGTAAGAAAGCTTTGGTTCCTGGGAATTACTTGCTAGATTTGTAATGGTAGTTGTGGAACTACAGGAACTTTAAAAAATGAGTGATAAGCTGTAGCAAGGATCAGTGCTTTGCAGTGTAGGGATTTTAAGATGGCCAGCATCACACCGAACCTTCAATTTATAAAAATTGATCAAAAACCCATCAAAGTCCCCCAGAAGGGGGTAGAAATTTTGGTTCAAAGAATTCTGCCACTATAGTTTGGCAAAATCAGAAAACCAGTGTARTTCCAAAAGGAGGCAATAAAACCGTATGGATTATACCTTCATATTCCGCACTTTTCAGTATTCTACAAGGAGGTAGAATATTGAATTAAGAAATAACTWTTTTTTTTTTAGAAAAAAAGAAAAATAATATCAAAGTTTTAGTTAATGCTTCTTGGCAACGCTCTTTTCCCTCTGTGTAAAGTTAATTTGAGCTGTCTGTCCCAAGCATAGGTTAGATTTGTACAATTTAACAACACACAGCAAACATTTTCTCAGCATTTCTAATCAAATCCAAACCTCAGACTTATCTGTTAAATAGTTCTTTCGTGGTTGAAAGCTTAGTAGTTTATACCTGAACATTTCATAAATGAAATCCCAGAATGTTAACTCAAGTGAGTAAATGTTTTTATCTTTAAGCAAGATGCAATTCAGTACTGGCTTTCACAAAGACAGAATTTTACAACAAAAACCCCAGAGGTGTGTATTTTATCTAAAGCATCTTGCAGTAGCAAGTCTTAACTTCTTTAATTCTGATCACCCAAATAGGAATGTGGAGCTTTAAACAGCTTTTAAAGTCTGCAAATTCTACAGTCATTTAAAGTTGTATGTTTGCAGTGCTTTAAGTTCATGTAGGACAGCGTAACCATTTATCTGAATTTCAGCCTCCCAACAGGTTCACATTCGAGCAAGAYGAATGACATATTTGTCACTGTATCCTAACTGCTCCTAAGAATAACYTATGCATTCTTTGCGTTCTATATATACATAAAATACTTTATCCAAAGCAAACACGCTCTCTCCCACGAAATTAAAGCCCCACACGTTGGTGGCCAAATATGATCTTAACCCAACCCGAGTTCCAGAACGTCACAGACCTCCAAATAACATGATGGTTCAGCTACAACACAGTGAGCAGGAACCCTCAAGTTTCAACCTTGACTCTGTATTTGCCTTTCTACATGTAATGCAGGATACATTGTCACTGTTCATTTACAAACCACTGTTCTTTCACATTAGCACTTTCAGTTTGTTCCCTTCTTTCCATTACTGTACTTACCTGATACCTTTGCTCAATCTCATAAAGTGTAATTCAGAACAGTTTCCTACACCACAGAAACATATGTAAGGAAAAACATATATCCCCAAACCATAATTTCATTCTTCTCCTATTAACTCAGTTCGTCTATTCACCCAAAGTACCTGATGAACACAGATGTGCTCAGAAAAAAAATAGATTTTAGTTCACGAACTGAAAAGCTGTGAGGTAGGTAAGTATCTTTGACATTAATATATGAGGAAGACACAAAAAGGTAGATCAGGCTGCCACAGGAAAACATAAAATGAAGAGCTCTTTTTTTTTTTTTTTTTTTTTTAGTAGGAAATCTTAGTTCTCAAACCACAATAAGCAAAAGAAAAATTATAAGAACTGACTGAATTTGTGCCCCCTCTTTTTTTGGAGGGGGCAGGGGAGAGCACTATCAGTCCAGCATTTACACAGGCTAGTAACTTAGTAACTTCCCTATGTTTCAAATGTTATCCAGCCTAGAGGACAAGTTTCTCAGGGAGCTTTTATAGGGCTGAAACGAGGAAAAACAAGGCCCAGGATGTGGGGAATGTAAACACACAACATCCCAGAGCAGAACAAAATTACAGCAACATGTTAATGGAGGGAGGAGAAAAAAAAAAAAAAACAAAAAAACCCACGTATCCACTAAGCTACGCAGTGATGTATTTGAAAATGAACAGCAGCATCTCCGGTTCATCGGCTTCTGCGCTCACCCTGTCACCCCTCAGGACACAGAGAGGCCGCCCGCCCGGAGGAGGCTGGAGGCGCCCCTCGCCTCCGGAGCGCCCGGCGCCGCGGGGAGGGCCCAACCACCGGGCAGCAGCTCCGAGGAAAACAATGTTCTGTACACGGCGCCATTTCCTGCAGCCCCACACAGCTGCTGCTTCGAGAGCACGTTTTAAAATAGAGAAACTAGATAAGTAGTGTTCACTAATAATTAAGGAGACTTCAAACAGTCCCAGGTTCCTTGCTATATACCCCTCACTCTTGAAAGATGCTGCCACGATTCACCTAGAAACTTATCACAGAATCCCAGAATGGCTGAGGTTGGAAGGGACCTCTGGAGATCCCCCAGTCCAACCCCCTGCTCCAGCMGGGACACCCAGAGCACGGGGCACAGGGCGGCATCCAGGCGGGTTGGGAAGATCTCCAGGGAAGGAGACTCCACAGCCTCCCTGGGCAGCCTGTGCCAGGGCTCTGCCACCCTCACTGTTAAGAAATGYTTTCTTAAGTTCCCGTGGAACTTCCGATGCTTCAGTTTATGGTTATTTCTTCCAGCCCTATTATTAAAACAATTACAAAATCGGCCTTTTGGTATTCATTTGCAAGGTTTCTTAAAAAGCTAATGTATGTTCCTGCTTCGCTCCCTGTTCATGTGGCGGCTAGCACTGTCACAGGCCAGTTCCTATTTGGACAGACAAAAACATAATGCAACTTATTAATATTGTAAAGTGCCATTTCCCCTCCTGACACCAAAAAACGTCACACTCTTAGTTCTTAAACCACTCCAAAGCTCAAAACTATTTCAAGGATAGATGAAATCACATTCTGAAGATGAGTATGAGCCTCGGAAGTACATCCCACTTTACATGGTTTTGCTTACAGTGGTTTGAGAGCAGAAAAAATCAGAGGAAAGCCATGAAATACGGAATACAAAGTCTACATACACATCAGCTGTTACAATGTTAGTGTAGTTTTTCTTTGCAACTCAGTCCAAATGCATTTTAAATAGAAAATAATCAATTGACCCAATAACAAGAACATAAAATGAAAAGCTTAACATTCAGCAGTTATAGAAATTCAGACAAATTAAGATTGGGACAATGTATCAGCTAAAATACATCAATGAAATATCAGTTGAGCTATAGAAAGAGGCTGTCTAAAAAAAGTCAGGGCTCATTTTGATCAAGTAATCTGTATTACTGTTCTGTTTGTACACATTCATTTTACTATGAATACTTCTAAATATGATTATATCCAATTTTTTGTTTGAATTAACTCACACTGGCTGGATATTTGTCTTTTTTTTATTTGTCTTTTTTTTTTTTCCTCTTCAAAACCCATCAATAAGCCTTTCTACTAGCAAAGGCAAAATACCTCAAGGAAACATTGGGTTTACAGCAACTCTGAGGAATGTATTACCAATGTGCATAGGAAAGCTTTAACTCAAGCAAAAATAATACAACAGTCTGGTGACAATGTTGTTTTAAACAATAAAGTGTACAAACAGAAGTGTAAATACCTGCTGTGGTACATCTGATTTTTTCCTTTTTTTTTTTTTTTTTTTGGTAGTGGGGAGGGAGAGTTTTATAGAACACATTTAAAATCATATTCCAATTTAATCCACCTCTATAAATGTAAGTAAATACAATACAAACCAAATTTCACTGTACACAACAGATGTTCACAATGAACCTTTAAAACCCTTCTAATCTGGATGTGTAAGGTCTTTTTAAAATATGCCAATACAGTTTCACAGTTATGACTATAGTTACACACAGATATAAGCATASGTGCCATTCAAGAGATGCAGGCACACAGGCAAATGCAATTTATCTGGTAAAACACAGCGATATGGGGAGCAGCTCCTTTCAGTACTGCTGTTATTCAGTGACTGAGACTATTAAATCACTTTATGAATATTAAGCAATGCAAAGAACAAAACAAAAAAATGTATGGTGACATACATCTTGGTGGAAATGAAACATACAAACCAGAAGATCACTGTATTTTTATATATATATATATGTATATATGAACAAAACTACAAAAAAGTCCTCCTTCATTAAGACAGTAACATAACAAAATATTTACAACTTATCTTTTCAAAAATACCAAATGCTTGCATTTACATACAGAATACTAAATGCCCCTTTTATCAAGTTGTTACAACCTATTTTCTTCTTCGTGCAAGGGAGTCTCAGCTACACAACTCGTCTGAAAAAGGTCGAGTCCCAGCACACAATAGAGCTCAAGGCAGCTGCATATTTAATTTCACCTGAACTGAGACCAAAATCACAGTCTCACAGTAGGATTAAATCCACTTGAAAATTGTGTTTTGGTAATGACCAAAAGCAACCTAATAACATTGAAGATGCTTTTTAGGGGGGAGAAGAAGCAGGGAGGAATCTGTACTTAGCACAGAAACTCCATAGCTACATACATAACAGTCTACATACACAAAAATTGAAGCTTKATTAACAAAGCATGTCAAGGGTTAAAAAAATCCAACCTACTATACAATTTATAGTAGAGCTTGCTCCTTTCCAACAGAAGTAAAAAAACTCTGCATATGCATCCATAGTTTAGCTCAATGATTACCTTCTAATCATAGTTATTAATAGTAACTATTGGCAAATGTCGCAAAATCCAATCCAATTCCACAAAAGAAACTACATTTACCCCTGTTAAATCTGTATTTTTATGTTCTGACATTTTACAGTTAAGAAACAGAGTTGCTATTTTCTTTGTGAAACTGCAGAAACATTTTTACCAAGCCATTTTTTTAGAACAAAAAGTGGCATTGAGAGATATATACTACCACTGCCAGCTTTGTTTTTTAGCTCTCATGTTTCACCTTCCTCCTTAAGCCTCTGATTCTGCTTTTCTCGGTCTATTACTGCTTTACATGCAGTGCACTGGGAGCATCGGATCCCAAAAGAGCAGCCCACGTAACACTGCACAGGCCAGTGTTGGGTCTCACACTTTGTTCTCTCCAGGACTCAGTGCCACAAAAGCACTAGGAACATGACACAAAAACCTGGCGTTCAACTGATACAGAAGTGTAGGTCTGCTTTTATTTAGAAATATAGTTTGTATGATTTCTGGAAAGATTTGCTTTAACTTCTGCAAATGAGTTTCCATGAATAAGTGCCACATGCAAATCCGCAACCCAAATGTGAAGGTAAATATAAGAAATGAAGTTAGGCAGATAGGCAGGTCTGCTGAACTTCAATTTAAGCTCAGATTTAGCRGATTTTTTTTCCCTAAAAATGGAAGACTACCTCCATGAAGGAAAGAGGCAGGTTTTTATTCCAACCGTCAATTACAAAGAATCATGAAAAGTTCCAATTACTGATCCTCAAAATGGGACATTACGTAATGTAATGAACATTCCTATATAATTTAACACCCTCAGCAGCAAACTGAAAAAAAAAGCATTAATCAGAGTGCTAACTTTGTAGCTATCTAGATATTTAATGCATGCACGACTGCAGACATATGAAATAAAAGAACATTTTAGCATGTGAACAACCAAGAAAACAACCAATCCTTGGCCATACATTTGTTCATTAGCCTTCAGACAATGGCTTTTCTATCACATGGGTGGAGGAAATGGAAAAAGTTGGTAAGTGGAAGAGAGAACAACCAACCATCAGTCTAATAAAACATAACACCTGAATTTGGTTAAAAGCTAAGGCGGCAGAAAATACTGTGTGTGTGTGTGGGGGGGGGGGGCACATCTCAAAAATTAAAGCAAAGTCTGGCTACATTTTTGAATTCATGTTAAAATCACTGTAACCAAGTTTAGAAAAAAACGATCTACTTGTGCAAGGACTGCAACAATACATACCTGTGTTCCCTCCACGGATATAATCCAGGCATTATATATATAAGCGCTAAATGCTGCAGTCCTTGGACAGATTGATTTGTTATTTTAGAATACAAGTGAAAATATAACCACAAAGGTGCTACAAGTGAAAATATAATCACAAATACTGTACAAGTGAAAATATAACCATGAACATGGTGTAACATTCCAAGATTAGAGAGAGGGAGCAGACTTACGAGTTTGCCTTACTGCTTTTTCAAGAATTGGTTTTATCCCCCTTCTTAAGGGCTGCAACAGTTAATACCACACCACAGAAGATATTAGAAAGAAGGGCATGCACACTGCAGAAGAAAGGAATCACACAGCCCCTCCCTCCCTCCCACAGCCAGTTACCTGTCATTACTTACCGAAGTTTTATTCAGGTGCTACAAGAAGAAAGTGATTCAGTACATACTGCTGGACCATTTAAACACTGTGTAAATAATCTACAGTCGAGTTGAACTGGTAAGGGTTTACTAAAAATAAGTGCAAAACCAGGAAACAAGTGCTCACCTTCTCTAACGGTGACGATACTCTCGCTCTCTGTCACGTTCCCTGTCGCGGTCTCTGTCACGGTCACGATGCCTCTCTCGCTCACGGCTCCGTTCCCGGTAATAGTCATCGTGACGGTCTCTGCTACGTGATTTGTGGCGCCTACTTTTCTCTCTTGACCTACTGTGGTCCCTCTCCCTGGATCGTTCACGTCTTCTAAAAGAAATTACTTCATTAATTTTTGCCTCAAAGTGTAAGTCGCCCACATGTTGATTGTGTRATCAAAGAGGGTATGAGAGAAATACCTGCTCACTGTGGGGTGGAAATGTTTTGGAATGTAACGTGGAAGATGGCTGGTGGCTAAGAGCTCAGAGACAGTAAGAAGAAACCAGCCACTTTCTAATCTTCAAGGGGAAGTCAGAAAGCACGTGSACAGAATGGAGGCCAACTTGGCTGGCATCAGCTGGAGGAACACACCACACCTCAGAAGACCACTGCAGTGTGGCAGCTCATCTGGGTACTGAGCATCTGTGCGAGCAACAGCTGTGTCTGTGCTGTTAATATCCARCGCCAGCTCTACCACTGCTGCAGTGTCCAAACATACCACAGGCTCTGTGTTTGGCCTAACACTGAAAGGGGTGTTATTTAAGCTTTTAAGGAAATATTCATCTCTGATTTGCCCTGGGTAGGGGTCCRTGAATTTCAGACCTACCTACTTGCTATTTTTACATTACATGATAAAGGATAACAGACAAAAACACTATGCCCAGCTTATTCTCCACCTCAGCTGCATGGCAAACACAGATAAAATTATCTTTAAACAAAATGAAAATTGGTACCATATACCTCAACTGTAATTTTCAACAGCAAATTATAATCAGAAGTACATATCGGACCACTTAACTGCTAAAGGAAAATTCTATTTTGATGTTTACATATAATAGGATCATCTAGAAAACAGATACTAATTAAAAGTCACACTTAGGCTGGTGAGATTAGTTTCAAAAAGTAGGCTAATTGAAAATCATATCACTTGGAAATTAGCAAACCAGCATTTGCTTCCTTCACATGTTTCTTGTGCAACTGAGCTGTCACTAAGCTCCTTAACCGGCCCATATCCTCCTTTGCAAGCCAGCCCCGTCCTCCACCTTCAATTTTAATAAAGGGTTGCAGATGGAAGAGGAAAGTTTTACCTGGATCCAGAACCATAAGACTTGGACTCAATTCCATGAAGGCAATCCTGAAGAGAGCTAATAAGTACTTTACAACGATCATCAGCCGATACTTTGGACTGTTTAATTAAGGAGATCGCAGTCACCAACGTCTCTATAGCACTTCCATAATCCCCTGAAAACGATATAAAGTCATCATTAGAAAATAATGCAAATTAAAACTAAGTTTTATCATCTGTAACAATGCTACCAGCTGGAGTGTCTTCTCTTCAGTATATGTTCTTTTTCTCTTCAGTAAACCTTTACTGATTTACCAATCAGTAAATTGGTCCTTTACTGCAGGACCAAATATTAAAATACCATCCAGTTCCGTAATCGAGGGTATCGTCAAAAAATTGAGTGCACCGTGCCTAAATTCAGTCTTACATCCTAATTAGATAAATGTGGCTTCAGGTTGCAAGTTTCTTAACAGGAAAACTCTAAGCTCTTTCCAGTGGTGTAGAACGGAAAATATTAATCAAGTTTTACTGACCAGCACTGGCATCTGATACAGCTCTTGAAATGGCACTGCTTGAGATCGCCCTATTTCTATTCATGATTTCTTCAAATTCTGCTTCACTCAGAGGTGTCCTGGCAGCATCCATTTCTCTGCAAGTAATAAAACTACTATTTAATTAGGTCAGAAAGAAAAAAAACTTATGAAGAAAGCATTGCAGTTTTAACAATCCAAGTTTGCAACTTTAAGCAAAGTGACAAACAGAAAAGAAAGCAGGACCATATTACAATATAAAATCCTGAAGGCTAAAAGGAAAAGGTAAAAGAAAAAAAAATACCCAAAACAATGAAACAAAAACAGTTAAGCTATCTACTATATGAAAAGGCTTATTTCTTGTTCATCCCATTCACTCTGAAGATTCAACAGCACTTAATACTGTGCTTTACAAATATTTATTATTTCCATAAAACCCTTGAAAGAATGTAAGGAAATATTACTTTAATGGAATGGATGTGGAAACGCACATACACAGGTAATGCAATTTGAGCAAAAATAGAGATCATTTTTATTACAAAACTGAATTAGAACTATACGTTCCTGTTTCCCAGATTCCTGAGACCGGAATGCTGTAACTTAGGTAAAGCAAATTCTGCCCATCATCTTTAAAACACTCTATCTCCTGAAAAACCACTTCAATATTTTACAGCTTTTTTTTTTTTTTTTTTTTTTTTTTTAATAATATTTCTGATCAAGTTCAAGGTGCTCTGAATTTATCCCCCAACTGGTCACAGTAAAGAGAAAGCAATAAACACAACTACTTGTATTCTAATTACACTTTTTTTCTTTAATTATTAACTGCCTATACATAGTTTCCAAAGTAACATAAGTTAACTCTCAGAAAAAGTTTTGCAGCGTCCTATTAACCAGCCTCTGCGTACAGAAAATCTGGAGGAACGTGTTAAGAGACAAAAGTTGAGCTGTTAAACTGGCCCACTGCTTGAYGATATCTCTAAAACAGTGTTAGTTCTTCTGGTAGAAGGAAAATGCAGATCATAAGCAATGCTATCCTCTTAAGTGCAAGAAGTGGAACAAGATCCTATAGCCAGTTTAGCATAAGAGGAAATGTCTAAAAATTCATACCTCCCTGAGTTTTGAGTATTATTTTTCGTGTGCCTCCCATAGAATGGAATATGTATTTTTTCTCTTATGGACATGTTATTTCCAGTGAAACGCCTATGGTATATAATTAATGACAATTTAAATAGTTATGGATGATAGCTTTAACATTATTAATGAAAATACTGGACAGCAAGTAAAGTGATACTGTCCTATTCCCACTCCTTCCCTCCCCAGCCATTCTATAAACTGTGGACAACCTAGATTTTGTCTATCAAAATAAACGTATTTATTTCTGGCAAATAAGCCAAACACTTGAATTTCTACAATTTCTGTATGAACACAGTATGTACAAATGCTTGTTAAAAAACAAAAACACTTTTGTGATTATATGCATAAGGAAGGAAAGTGTCTTTGCAGAAAGAAGCTTTACATTAGAAGTCTCTCCTACCAAGAGCAAAACCACAAATGAAAAAATCCATGTGCATCTAAAAGTGCATTTCTTACGATTTATCCCCAAATGTTTTAAAGAACACAAATATAGTGGAAATTAAAAAAGAGTAGCAAGACAGAGACGTTTGAAAGCACAAACACATTTAAGACACTTGAAAAGTTTCATAAACCAAGTCAGAGACGCCCCAAAATTGTCCCCGATTGAATTTACCATATAAAAGGCTACTGCTACAAACTCAGGAAGATTGAAAGAGCACGAGTAATCTGACAGAAAAGCAAGATAAAAATCTCACACACACACACACACACATCTTTTTTGAGACAAAAAGATTAACTTTGAGGACTCCAGCAGAGCTGCGAGAAGATGAGGAGGAGACAGCCGGAGCTGCTGGCACCACGCGGTACTCGGTGCACGCTCACATTCGACAAGGAAGACCCCAGAGCACCCTAACAAGGCAGCTTGCACAGCAGCAGGGCAAGGGCACAAACGAGAGTTTCGAGCTGGGACAGAAGCAGAGCCACAAGCCACCCGCGTGTGAAGGGACGAGGAAGTCCCCAGAGAGGACACATGGAGGGACACCAGCAAACGTGAACGATGAGCACAGCGYAGGGTGCAGAGATGGAAAGGAGAACACTAGGGTTGCATTCCAAGACTTTAAGTCTACAAACATATTTTTGAGATATTTTTCACTGAAAAGGGGGAAAATGAGAAGCCTCATGGGTCCCCTTCCAGCCTATTTTCCATTATTCCTGAAAAGCTTGCTTTCAAAAGGAAAGAAAAGCAAGTGCTTCCTGCAAGGAACACCCGCCAGGGCTATCAAGAGGAGCACGGCAAAAGCACTCACCTGCCAGGGGGCCCATAGTCACCTCTGTCATAGGGTGGAGGGCGGCCGTAGGGGTCGGTYGGCGGCGGCCCGCGGCTGTCCGAAGTGGGAATGCCGCTGTTGGCGGGTGGGGGGAAGAAGGCTGGATTCACGTGCGGTGCGGGTGGGGGGGCACCTGGCGGCGGCCCGGGGAGGTGCGGAGGAGGAGCCAGAGTCAGGGGYGGCCCCAGAGGGCCAGGAGGCCGAGGGGGAAAGGGGCCTGGGGGTGGCGGTGGACCCTGCTGAGGTGGCGGGGGGCCTGGCGGAGGCCCATAGCCTGGGACTGGTGGCGGGGGGCCGGGAGGAAGCGGCCCGAGGGGCGGCTGACCAAAAGGCTGTCCCGGGAAGAGAACGGGTGGCGGCGGACGGTCACCGCGGTTCGGAGGCCCGGCGAGCGGAGGAGGAAGGACCTGACCGGGAGGTGGAGGGCCCGGTGGGCCTGGCGGGCCTGGAGGACCTAGGGGTGGACGCGGGGGAGTTTGTCCAGCTGAAAACAAAAGAAAAAAAGACAAGAARGAAAASGAAAAAAAAAAGAGGGAAGTAAAAGTCTTACTGAAATGATTAATTCTTTTTGATTTTAACCTCACTGAACAACACGCAACTTGCACTTGTGGTCCCACATTAATAGTTACCAAGCTACCTATTCCCAAACAGTTACCTCATGGTCAGTATTCCAGAGGGAACACCATTAACTTGAAAACAAATAAATAAAGCACTACTCAGTCACCTGCTATCACTACCAAAAACCCCAAAGCTTGAACTAGGAAAGACTGCAGCCTACTAACACTTGCAGCTGGTGTTTCAAGTAAGTAAAATGATACACATTATTTATACATATTTATTTATATAATATTTATTAATTCATTATTTATTTTATATATATAGTATACAAAATATATATACATATACATACATATATATGTAAGTGTATATATATACACATGCGTAAGTATGTATACACACACACACACACATATATATGTAAATGTATTGAAGAAGGTCTGGCAAACAAGGTATCCAGAACTACCTTTAGATTACTTCAATTAGCGGCTGTTCAATTTGACCATTTCCCTTTGGGTGTTAGCATACACTCYGCTACAGAATCACGGGATGGGTGAGGTTGGAAGGGACCTCTGGAGATGACCTAGTCCAACCCCCAGGTCAAACAGGGACACCTAGAGAATGTTGCTTGGGATCATATCCTGGCAGGATTTTGAGTATCTCTAGTGAAGGAGGCTCCACAGCAGCTCTGGGCAGCCTGTTCCAGTGCTCTGTTACCCACACAGAATGACCAGGTACTCGTTAACAGCTTTCAGACCTGACCATTTCCCTTCCAGGGTTAATAGCAATCTACTTCAGACTGACGTTTATTAGAAAGACTTAAGCTGAAATGAGAGCTTAACCAGAGTGCAAGCTCATGGCTTGATGGGGATTTGTCCCATAGCAGGTCCCCGACTACATACAACCACTTCCTCCTTAAGTTAGAGGTGTTTTAAACKCCACCCAACTGACCTGCCAGTGGGCATCAAAGTCAAATTGAATTTTTCATCATGTGCAAACTAGCAATGAATTAAGGTATGCAGTACTTTGCACCACTGGACAACTGATCTCCCACACAGACATTTTCTCCTCACCCACCGAGTTAGAAAAATCAGAACTACGCTGCAGTAATGACAAGTCTGTTTCCTAACAATYTTCCTTTATTTTTTTAATGCTTAGAACCAAAAAGTACACTGGTACACTATACAGAATGTTTATATTGCTAGGAAATGTATTCTTCTGTCCCAAGTCTTTTATTACTTCAAATAACCTCTTATGTTGGAACTGAAACTTTAGAACAGCAACAAAAAGATACTGCAGAATCCTATACTCCAGCTGTAAACATCTGTAACATATTAACCTAATTCCTACTTTTTTTTTTTTTTACGTTCCCCAAATAAGCATGTTGTATTAATGCAAGAAAACAAAAATAAAACCAAAGCCTCACATATTAATTTTTACCTGGGAAAGGTGGTGGTGGTCCTCCGGGCCCTGCAGGTCCAGGGAATCTGTCTCCACCTGGGATAGCACCCGGGAAACGGCCTCGTCCTCTGTTACTYGGTGGAAAAGCTGCACGTGAGCTTCCACCGGGGGGACCAGCTTTTCCTTCCCCGGACATCTGACCAGATTGCGTGGCTGCAATGAAAAGCAAAAACGTAATTACAGAATCCAAAATAGGATAAAGCTTTCCAATTCTTGATCTAAAGGCATGTGCAGCGCTACATCATAACCAGGAAGACCCCTTCAATAACAGCATGTAATTATTCTCCAAGCTTACACAGAACTTTGCAAAGATGACTCTTAAGTGTTTTACAAAAAAAAAGTCTCTACTTAAGAGGTAGGCAAAAGAAATAAATCACAGATTGTTATGGGACTAATTCAAGTGCAGTAACTCTGCAATTCCAGAATAGTGAAGTGACACAAGCTGAGGCTGCCATTCACATTTCTTTCCTCAAGTAAACACTCCCATCCCTCCATCAAAACTAATGCCTGCCTGAGCCAAGAAGGCAACAGAAAGATAATCCAGGAAAAACAAAACACCCAAATCATTAATTTCCTTTTAGCTTGGAGTGTTAAACCTGCCCACTGAGGGGTAAGAATAGCATCAACATTAAAGCAAGGGAAGAAGCAGGGTCACAAACACCCCAGGTTGGGCTGCCTTACAAAATCATGCAATTTCACTGTCCTAATTCAAGCTCAATTCACTAAAGATTCTGAGAAATTGCTCTGAAGAAAGGTCCTACATAAGTAATCAATGTTCCACAGAGTCCCAATTGTCCATTTTTAACATAAGAGTTTCGTGAAGCTGCAATCTGCTTCGACCACAGGCTCTCCTGTTCAAATAAGATTTTCAGTATTTTTTTTTTTTTTAGTAAGAGAATTATCTTTGATCAAAACTTTCACTTCCTTCACCTGACTACATTTTTTATATATATATATATATATATATATATATATATATAAAATATATATTTTCTAAGCCATGCACAAACAATTGGACACTGAAACTGCAGTAATCCTTTTGGAATAAACTCCTATTTTCCCCAGGATAAACAAGAGAAAAGCTTACTCTTCCTTGACTGCATTTCAAACTGACTCAAGAACTGTTTATTACATGGAGTTACAACAGGATTTTGCCCATGCAATTCTCTCTTAGGTAACAAATCCATCAGTTTTTTGGAGGATGCTTCTGATCCCACACCCACAAGGGCAAACCTGAAAGAAATAAAGAAGAGTTTCATGACAGTGTTTCCATGCCCCGAATATCCTGATTCYTGATGCCTTAAGAAAAACATTAAGTAAAAAAGTATTTGAAAACTAAATACAGGAACTGCCTCACATATCCCAGCCTCACATAAGTCCAGTTTCAAAGACAGATCTCATTTTAAGATACAATAAATAAAGCGAGTGCAGCTATGAAATATATCAAAACAAATCACACAAAGGCAACTTTGTAGTATAGTACAAATATATTATATATAAACACATATGACTGAATTATTGTTAGTTATTCAGTGTGCTAAATCCCATTGCTGCTAAGGAGAGACAGAGGCAYGGTCACGCAAGGAAGATTAGGTTGTCAACAGGGGAGAAACAAGGTTCAAGCACTTGCTTTCAAAAGTTAATGGAAAAATCAAGTATTTAAGAGATTTAATAATGGGGGCAGGGAGGGAAAGAGAACAGTATTTCCATTATGAGGGATTACAAATACCACCACCACCCTAACTAAAACTTAGGAACACAGCCTTAATAAGGATTGACAATAAAACTTTACTCACAAAGTCATAAAACACACATTCATAAAATTCATAAGAAATAATGTCTGAAATCTAAATCATTACTATGAAATGATATGTCCAGTCATTTCTGGAGATATTGGCAAAGGTAATCAGTTCACATACACTCAGTTACAAAAAATGACAACTCTTCCATCATTTCCACCCTTTCAATTTTCAGTCCCTACACAAAGAAACACTTAGAAGTTCTTACCCTTTAGACTGGCCATTAGCCCGATTTTCAAAAAACTTTATTTCCAAAATATCGTTTACTCCCAATGAATGAACTGCTTCTGTCAAGTCTTCATCTGTCGTCCACTGAAAAATAAGTGTTCATAGTTGTATACTAAAAAAAGTCTTAAACACCACAAGGCCGTGAAAAGAGCAACCTAGTCTTCCATGCTAAAAATCATTAATTTAAATTTTGTTATGAAAGTGACTAATAGGAATATGTTTCTGAGATTATTGATATTTTGGAGATTAGTCATTTATATTTTACATTTATCAAAAACAAACTGTTTTAAAACATACATGCTTATTGTACAATAAATTGCATCAGTCCTTCAACACAGTATSCTGGCAATAGCACATCAAATACCATTTGTATTTAGTAACTTTCGTTTTGGGAAAGTACACTTTTCAAGTGTAGTTGGACTTAAACTGGATTATTGCAATAGCTGTTATGTCTTTCCATATCCAATGATTTTATTCTCCTGCCAATTCTAYTATTTTTTTCAATTCCCATTTTAAACACCAAACCAAGAAGGTGGCCTTTTCAAGAACTCTGATTAGTGTCGTTCTAGTGAGTTACRTATTACTTAGAGGAAAGTAGTAATATTTACAGGAAAAAAAAGGAGGAAAACTGGTATAGCAATCATGGTTAGTAATGCTGCTTTAGCAGCCATGGAGACACCACTCCACTTAGCTACACCTACTGTAACTTCCTATTTGTTAATGGGAAATGTTTAACAATTGCACTCACATCCAAAGATGGTTTCCTTCCTACGTCTGTAACTCCATCATCCCCTTAAATGTCATGAGGGAAAGTGYAAAGCAGGCTTGCAAGATTCTGAACTACTTCTCTGATCTCCCTCAAATCAATGCTTCCTTCAAAAATTCAACAAATTGTTGAAATCTAACTGCTAAGAAGAAAATCTCAATGGCAGCGTTTAAGCAGGTAAACACACTTTTTGTGGCCAGCTTTATTTGAAAAAACATGTAACCATTAATAGATACAAACTGCTGCACGCTGGCCACGCTAACTGTGACATCTGACACAGGAGTTGAGCTAACTCATGTGCATTTTACTCATTCTATTCTGACATACATATTTTAGGGTAGTGTAATTGTTAAGTCATTACTCTTGACTTACCTATTTGATTCTGAAATTAGGACACTGTAATTATGAAATTACAATTAATGAAAAACACCTGTAAAGCACTATTCTGCTAGTTTAGCACTAGTAGTCATTTCAATAGAGGAGAAAAACAAAACCCTGAATGAGAATTTTCAATGCATGGTCTTAGAAGAATTGGGTACCAGATAAATGGTTAACACAAACTCTAGTTAATTCAGCTATTTGCACTTTCTTTGCTTAAATGCAACTCATTTCAAAATGATTTAATGCAAACAAATGGAATTATCCTAAGGGAAAGTGCAGTTCAATAAGTCATCCCAACCCTGTTACCCCCAAGACTGCAGCAGTAAGCCTCAAGGCAAATACCTGAAAACTGTTTTAAGAGACAATGACCTAAAAAAAAGGGAAATGAAAAAGGCCTTGATAAAAGGATGAAAAGCAATTCTAATAACATCTTAAGAGAAATCTGCAGTTCCCTTTTAAAAGCAAAGACTCAGCAAGGGATTACTCAAGAASAGATTAGTTTGGTAGCCTTTAAGTATCCATAGGCATAAAATATTTGCTAATTTTAAATTTGTTGCCCCTTCATTCAACACTCTGAAAACCTTTAGAAGGCGGTAGCATAAATAACCTTTCATAACAGGAGAGGAGAGAAAACTTTGAAGTTTGTATTTACTAAAGATTTATTCCATTTTTCAGATTTCAGGGTAGCTCTTTGCTGCGCTCTTAGTATTTCAGATAACAGCTATCTTTAAAACAAAAATATTTACAAAGAATTATGCTCATAATTTTATTATGCCCAGCTATAACTAAACAGTAGTAAGATACTTACCCAGGTAAGATTTCCAATGTACAAGGCGATTCGCTTTCCAGTATATGTATAGACAACATTTGGTGCAGCTCCTTTACCTACRTCATCACCAACTGAAGGTGGGAGGGAATCCATGTAGTCCCGATCCTCTGGAGCATCTCCATTATTTGCAGATGGAGAAATTACGTCATCGTACAGATCRATCTGATCGTGCCCACCATATTCAGCTTCCTAAAATAAAAAAGGCAGACCTAGATTATATTTAACATAAAGCACTCCTCAAATTTATTCTAAATAAAAATACTCTGGGAACTGCCACGTTCCACAGACGCTCCAAGACTGATGTCGACATCTAAACAACATCCTTGCTGAAAAGCTGCCAAGCCCCAATTTCTTCTACATTGGCATGTAAAATTCTGTTATATTCTAAACAGACAGAAAAGTAAAAAGAACAAAGAACTCATGAGCAAAAAATACTTCCCACTACTGTTTTGYAATGCAATGTTTTTGCCCTTGTAATACAAATAACAATCCAAAGAAAACAAGACTTACTCCTCAAATTCCAGATGCTAGCAAGAATGAACAATCTACAAAGCAAGCTAACAACAACTCTAAAAGTAAATATTTTTTCCAGCAAAACAGTTGTTAGAGAGCAGACTGAGTTTCCAAAAGAGCCCTTAATGATAAATACAACATTCTAGCTTTCAAATTTCTCTTGCATTCCTAACCTGATTTTTTTACCTTCTCATTCACAGAAGGGCCAGAAAGCGACAAAATTGTATATTGTTCATTTACACTTAAATAAATCCAAAGGTTTGTGTGCATTAAGCATTATTTCTTTACTGATGAGCTACAGCAGGACTACTCTACAGCATCACAGGCTGCATCAATGCTGCCTCTGAACATTTTTGTTCAGAAAAACATCGCAGGGGGTTGGAAGCAGTGATTCCCTTTTCCCTTGGGTTGTTTCAGTTTACAGCAAAGTTCTGGCCAAGTGAACTAGATTCCTTTCAGAGGAGATGGAAATTCCAGTTTTCAGAAGCTCTGCTCCATGAGCTCAACAACTGCATTTCCTAAATGGGAACAAAGGTGTCAGGATCCATCATTGTTCCTTCAGATACCTTCAAATCATAAGCGTGGTGGGAGTATTAGCTCTGAAAGACCAGACTAAATTTAGTCTGACATAGAACATCCAAACACTGTCACATAGATGTAGAGGCTTCAGCAGCACCTRCTTCAATCTGCAGAGCAGCTGCTATGAAGCCCTATGACTTTTTATTAGCAACAGCAGAACTGTCATCACAAAAGACAGGAAGAAAATTAAGAGGGTCAAACGTGCTGGCTGTAAATGATMATGTCTTTAATAAAACCATGCAAAACATTTTGCAAAACAGTGTAACCTTAATGAGTGAGATCACTTGATTTCAAACACACATATATTTTATCTTCACATCAAGGAATTCGTTTGAAAACAAGGATTTCTCTTGATACATGCCATTTTTTCCTCTTATTCTGTCATTTGCCCTATTTGTCAATAGGGCACTTCCACAGCAGGAAGTCATCCCTGTTTTTCACCATCTAATCTGTGTGAAGGAGAGGCACCRTCTGATTTGCCAGTGACAAGAAATAACTATCATCAATGAGAACAGCAGTCTGACAAAGCTTACAAAAGGATTTTAGGGTATTTTCAAAGCCGATATATTGACTTTCATGTGTTATTTTGCCATATGCAAAAGTCAGACTTGAAAAGCCTGTGTAGGGTTCTGGAGTCTTCTGTCCTGATCAAAGACACAACCAGCCTTACCAGATACTGAGTCTCTGCTGCCTTGAGTATCTGTATCTAGGATCCCTCACAGGCATCCTGGATGGAATAGTTCAGGATACCACAGATGGTGTCTGGAGAGAACCCCCTTGGACTCCATAGTAGAGAGGCTGCAAAGTCAGGCAGCAGAGCACCCAGTCTAGGCACAACCTTCACCAGAGGATCAGTTTCTTTAAAACACGAAAACATTCCTCATCAGCAAATGCTGCCCATATGGAGAGAGCATCAATACAACAAACAAAGCCAGATAATCAAAGTTTTGGCACTATCAATCAAGCAGGTTTGATCCTCAGTAAACCGCACAGTCTCTATAAAGTTAAAGACTTCTATTAAAGTCTCTGGACTTTAACAGAAAGTTCATCTCTTTTTAAGGAAGTTTATCATTACTAATTAAGCAAGGACTGCACATTTTCGTGTAGTCTCTCCAGTTTTCTGTTCGCACTTTGACTCTTTTTATCACCACGCTTAACAAAAGCAGAGAACCAATGAAGGCAGAGAGAGCAACGAACTGCCTGGGACAGGCTGAAACATGACATCTGACAACAAGCTTATGGGTGATGCCACGAGGCAAGTACGGAAATCCTCTCCTAAGCATGCAGTAATTCCAGTCGCTTGTGCACACGGAAGATGACTTCAGGGAATCTGACTTTAGTCTTAGAAGATGGATCTAAACAGGCAGCCGTTTGTTTTGCCTCTCTGTTTGACAATGCTCAAGGTGACATTACCAAAGCGCCAGATACCTGCACACTGCCCTCCAGGACTTCCTTACTCCCAACTATCCCCTCTAAAATACACGGAGGAGTCGGGGCAGCACAGTTTGCATACGAAAGGGTCACGAAGACATCAATGTCTTCATTTAAATCCACAAAGACACCACAGAGAAGCGAACATTGCTCACTGTAACCTTTCCTTGCGCCGTGCTGGTTTCCCAGCAGCACAGAACTCATTCAGCCACCGCGCTGTGTGGTTAGATGATTAATTTGAGGCAGCAACTGCAAGCATGGATGGGAGAGAGATGTCTCAACAGCTACTGCACAAAATGCAACCACCTTTCCTCCTACATAGATCTATAATGCCCTTCTTTCCTGGTTTTATCTGAGTAAGAAACAGAATTCTAGAAGTATTGCTTCTCTAGTCGTAACTATTTCAACAAATGCTTTATCAGAATCATTCTAGACCTCTGTTGCCTCCCTTAACTAAGGGGAAACCACCAAGCATGAAGAAAAACTTCTGCTCAGCTGCACATGATTACAGACACACGTGCCTGGAAACAACATTTGCACAATTTTTCTGACACCTTCGACTCCCAACTCAGGGTAGCAATAGTCCTCCACAGCCCACGCTTCCACTAGATTACTGCGCAAAATATTTAGATGTTTGCTGGGAAAACTGGGAGGGAAATGCCACGTTCAAAACCATTAGCTGGGGTTGAATGAATAACCTGGGAGCTGCAGTGATCTGCGCCCAGAGAAGCCGTTCCCCTTGGGTTAGCCTTTCCTCCCCATTTCGTGTTCGCGTTGCAACACTGCGGTTTGAACGTCACGAACACACGGCAGYGATGAGAAAAACACCCACTCGGGGCCTGCTGCACAAATCACCTTCCACCCCTCACCACGGAAGAACACAGCTCGTAAGAAATCACCAGCCTATCACACAAGCAGCTAAAATTTCCAAACAGTTTGCCTGATAACACAACAAAACCTAACAAAAAGAGGCTCCAGCTGAGGTTATCCCAAGTTTTCTTTGCAGTGTATTTGGAAACGCACAGGGTAGTCTCCACCCCTGTCCAGGTACCAAAGAACTGACCCAAACGAGCTATACTGTGCGTACTTAAAAATAAATACAAGTCTGCTTGTCTATGTATTTTACAACTGAACTCTTCCTAAATAGAAATTAATCAGATCAAAAYGTGTCCATTGCCTTCAATAACGAGGCAACTGACCTTAATTTGAAGGCTGTTTTTAATAATCTGCTTTACATTACCATTAAATGCTGGGTTTTGTTATTTGTTATAAAAAAGAAAAATATCTTCTCTTTGTTCTAGACAAGAAGTCAAAGGAGTAACAGATGTTCCTAAGAATCTGTAGCCACAGAGGTTGCCAGATGATTAGCCATTTAGCTGCTCACTCCTTCTAAATCACTTTTATTATTCAGCTGCAAAATACGAAGTCAAAACTCTTTAATTTCTAATTTGTTAGCATTTAAATACCAAACAGGAACTCTTTGGGCATGTTTAGACATATCTGCAATTATGCAAGTATAGTCACCAGAGTATTAACAAGACAAACATTTTTTTCCATACCATTAAAATAACAAAGAGAACCTCCTGATCAAGAAGAGGATACAAAACTGCAGCTATATATGTGTGTATGCTCATTTTATATGTAGGCATCCATATAAATATATATAAAAATATGTTTTGTTTTTTTAAAAAAGGCACAGTAACAGGCAATACGTAGTCCCATCTTTCACAACTGTGGGGCAACAATCCAGTCTGCCAAGGTGCAGGCAACCCTGTGCGAGACCCACRTGCCCTTGCCTGGCACAACCCTTGTGCCAGACCCAACGCACAGCCTCCTTGTTATCAATTACACTGCCCTAAAATCCAAAGAGGTATTTGCTAAAGTACTCCTACTTTTATGGCAATTCTCTGCCACCTAGAGGATACCAGGCTCATCCATTTACATGTAGAGGGAACGGAAACAGGGCATGCCATACTGGCTTCTTACAGGTCACAAACAACATATGTAGGAAGGACTGCATACATGAAAATACTTTTCTGAAACTAAGAAAGTGAAAAGGGACATGACTCAAGTTCTTCAGAAAAGGGCACCTCAGGATAAAACGGAAAACACAACAAATGAAGAAATAAATAAAATTAGTGAGAGACAAACTGGTTAAAGCTGTAAACACGAGGACAAAAAAAAAATACTCATATGATGAATACTAAGTAAAGAAAAGGGTAAGCAGCAGCATGGACATACAGTTTTGAAGATCTCCACATAGATTGGAAGGATGTGTTTTCACTAAAGAAAATGGATTTGACGTCAAGTCACCCTACCCAGCTCACAGTAACTAACACCAATATAACCCAAGACATTTCTCACTTTCATCCAGTTTAGCCTGTTGGTAAACCTATGGCTCTGTGTCTGCTTCACCCTTGCACCCTGTGGTTCATTCAGCAGTTACTAAGCAGAACATCCCTTCTCTTAGAAAGGCATTTAAAAATCCCAGAAGAGACCTAAGAAGAAGTATTTTGATGCCCACAAGAAGACAAATCAATAGAGGGAAACTCCTCCAATCACATATCCTTACAGATCTACTTGAAAGATCACAGCTGTTAGGAAAAGTTTGCTTTTTTCCCCCCTAGCTTGAGTATAAATACRGTTATTCTGTACTTGGAGGAATAACAAAGTCACAACAATCCATTTTCAGTCCCTGCTACTGGCAAAACTAGCAGAAATGGTTCCTGTAGGCCACCTCAAAGGAATATTCCTAAATCCAATTAATTGAGGACCACCTAATCCAGGAACTTCATGCATACAGGAAGCTTTCCTTACAAATACAGCACCACATAAAATGTGTAYGCAAACAAATTACTAGTGCTAATATCACTTTCTCCGTATGGCATTTGCCAACYGTCTGCCTTATCAATTTAAGCTGTAATGTTCAAAACAGAGTCTATCAGCAGAGGTTTCTAAAAGAGTCACCAACACAAAGCAAGAAACTCGGGGCAGTAACAATTCAGCAGGCAGAAACAGCCTTCCTCCAAACTCAACAGAACAAAATGGGAAAGCGCAGAGGTGCCCAGGTCTCCCACGGCCACTTTTTATTTTAAAGCAATACTGTTCCACTGAGCAGGTTCTGAAACAACACGAATGTCACAAAAATCAAACTTCAAACAAAAATTACTGGCAAAGTTCTGCAGATAACTTTGGAGAGAAGGAGTATTAATTTCTTCTCATTTTCCTCTCCTATGTTGTGCCAGGGTCACAAACCAGGGTGGTAACAACACGTGCTGAAAGCAGCATCCCCCAGGAGAGCGACCGCAGCGAGTTGCTAACCCCAATTATCACTCGACTCCTCATCTCTGCAATCATCCTTCGGGCTACGGGAAACACCAAAACTGGCCAGCCCCTGGAGCACGTTGTTATGCTCTGGGAAACAGAATATGCCCTCCTGTTTTGCTCCGGCAGCATCCGCCTAATAAATTATTCAGCTTAGAGGGCTTCTGCAACAGTGAATTTACACATCCAGCACTACTGGATTCAATTAAATGCTCCACAAGACTTAACTCACTACCATTGTCTTACTCAGAATTGATTAATARAAGTTAACAAAGAATTTGAGCAGATGTACTGTCACAATAAATGGTATTTGCACAGGGGTTTCCCTAATTCGGTTCCATACAGCAAACTTTCCATCCTAAAGGTGAAACCGTCACCTCTAAGCAAACTGCAACAGTARTTCAGCTCTCTCCCTTGGGTGCTCATCTAATCCAATGCTGCTATAAAAACAAACAAAAAAACAAACAAACATACCGTTGTYAGACTGCTCATCTCCTGAATTACTTGATCAATGAATTACCTACAGAATTAAAGTTTCCTGCAACAACTAGGTGCAACCATCCAAATTAACCGCGACTTCCACAGCCTATTGTGTCCCGGTTCTCCATAAGGCACGGGGGCCTGGGAGCCCTTTGGAAAGGGAGCTGCTTGTGGTTATTTATGTTCTGGGGCAAGAACAAGGCGATCTGGGGCAAGGCGACCCGGAGGGGTGAAGAAGCAGCCGCGGGGGTGACAGATGGCTGGAAAACCTGCCGCAAACATCGAGCCCAGGGGGGAAGGCGGCACGTGGCTGCTTGCAAGGGGAAGGAAGAAAAAAAAAAGGGGAGGAAAGAGGAGGAAAAAAAAAAGAAAGAAAAGAAAAGAAAGAAAAAATGGGAAAAAGAGGGGAAAAAAAAGGTGAGGACACACATAAATTATATATATATATATATATATTCGTAGTGCAGGGAAGTTGTGGTGCTTTCAAGCGCACTTCCTCGGCGGGAAGTGGGTCGCGCTCCAGAGGAGCCTTTTCTACAGAGCAGGAGGGGAAAAAGGCAGCAGGAAAGCAGGGAAAGGGCAGGGAGAGGAGCCCGCAGGCCGCCTCCCTCCCCGCGCACAACAAAGGCGGCCCCGGCCCGGCCTCCCCGCGCCGCCGCCGCTCGCCCCGCCGCACAATGGCCGCGCTGGCGCCGGGGCCGCGGCCCTGCGGCCTCCTCCTCCTCCTCGCTCCCGTGCGCGGAGGGGGCGGGACGCGGCGCGCAGGCCTCGGCGGGGAGGCCGCGGCCGAACAATGGCGGCGGCGATGGCGGCGGGCGCGGCGCGGCGCGCTACCTGGTTGAACTCCTCGCCCACGTCGGCGTAGATGTCGATGTGGTCCACGCCGTCCGCCATGATCCGTCCCGCCCGCCCGCGCGCGCGCCTCGGGCCGCCGCCAGCCGCGCCCGCCGCCGCCGCCGCCAGGGGAGGGCACGGCGGCGCGTCACTTCCGCCGGGGCACGGCGGCGCTTCCGGATGAAGTGGCGGCGGCCGTTGGGCCCGGCCCGCCGCGGGCGCCATGATGGCGGCAGCCGTGGAGCCTCGGCCTGCGCTGCCCCCGTGTCGCGCGGCCCCGGGGACAATCCCGGGGCCGTGATCYTGCGAGCAAGGCTGGAGCCCCGCGCCCTTAAAGCCCCTCCTCGGGGCAGAAACCCCAAACCGGCGAGTTTCTCCTCAAATGCGCAGGAGTTTCCCRGCTAGAGGAGCTAGCAGATCCCTTGCGTTTGGAAGAGCTGAGGTAGTGGCAGAAGACACGTATTAGAGGTGCTATGTAGGCACAGCCCTCTATTTGAATACCTAGTGTTCAGAATTGCAGCTGATAGCACTACATTGAAGTACAGATTAAAAAAGAATACAAATTCACATCTTCATGCACGCAGGTCATGCATGTAAGAAATGATCCATTGGTTTCACAGGGAAGGTTGACTGCAGGATTTGGCGCTGTGCGTGCAGATAGTGTTAAAGCACTGGAATCTAAACGGGTTTGCTTCGTGATGAGATGATTYAGTGAGCAGTGTTTTAGCAAATAAAATGAAGCACCGTAGCACTTGGTTGTTCTGCCCGTAAGGCCGCGCTGCACAGAGCTAGCAAAGTGAAGAAAAGGCCCGTCTTGTTCTCCTCGTGACCTGACCGGAGTTCACAGGAGAGCCAGACTGGGGGCAGCTGAGGGCTTGGTGTGCACCTGGCTGYGCTAGGAAAGTCAGCTATGGGCTGTAATGCTGCTTAGTAAAGGGGCAGAGAAATAGGACTGGGAAAGTCATTACACACCCCAGAAACCACCAGAGTAGCACTGGAAGGACCCTGACAGGCATCTCTGAAGAGGCAGGAAAAGACTTAACTGTTTCTCTGCTCTCTAAGATCAACAGGGGGAACAGGGAGGCCCATAGAGCCCCTCCTGTGCTGTGTTACTGCATTCAAGAGGCTTTACCACTTGGGAGCTTTTCTAAATGCTTCCATTGGTTGGCATGCAATTAATCCACTAATGCTGGATGCATGCCAACTTTTAAGCTATGTGATTTTTATTCGTGCGTGCATATCACGCAATATAAGTATATATAAGTAAATTCTATAAGCAAATGCAGGAGACTAAACGTTAGGCAAGCTGTTAACTTTCTGGTGTGCTTTCTTGCTCTTCATGGGCAGACTCACTAGATGCATCTTCAGCTTTCTTGTGGTCTGTAATAGCTTCTTTGTGAGTTATCTCTGAAGCAACTTAGCAGTTTCTCTGGTGGAAATGCCAGTGCTTTGTATTTTGTACACATGAAAATTATTTAGACCATATGCTGCCTCATCCTGGTAAAATTCAAAAGACGGGAATATTTGTGATACAACCTGGTCTTGGACAGGAGATCTTGTAATCTTTATTTGCAACAGCAAACACCATGGAATATGAAGTACTTGCACATCTTTCAAATTCAGAGCATCACAGGAGAAGAAATGGTGACGAATGAGCTAATATCTTCCTTAAAATCTTCTTTCACAGCATGTAATATTCTTTCATCTCACTAAAAGAGCTGGTGTTTCCTTGATATCAAAAGCAACGGAAAGCCAGGACAGTGGCAACTGTGTCTGGGAGAGTGGCCTGTACTTCAAGTTCACATTTCACACGGATCCTGTATATTTGCATGTTGTTTCATTGGTCTCTTCTGTTACAGTGCTGGAAATTCAAGTATAATCCCAATTCTGAATATAAAACCAACTGTGGGTGCTCTGAGCCTCCTGAAACACTCATTGCTGCCCACAGGCCTCTCTATGGTTGTCTCTCCAAGRCCTTTTGGTGCCTTTTCTTCTAGTGTGTTAACAGCCACAAGACAGAGAGGAGAAGGCATTTCCCACACACTTTTATTTGTATGACATTACCTGAGAATAAATGTTGGGCTTTGGATGGCAGAGCCAGCTCCAATGTAATAACATTTTTAAAAATAATCTATTTTTTCCCACCATGAGCACAACAAAAATATATTTTATAATTCTTCAAAAAATATGTATTAGAATTTTCCCAGAGGAGTGAAGTCTGAGGATGGTACAGGAACTTTCCAAAACACTTTGCATCTTAATATCAAACTAAGCCGTTCATGCAGTAGTGTTACAGACAGAAAAGTGAAAAGATAAGAATTAATTCAAGGAAATGCTGTGTTAATCAGGGTAGTGCCCCAAATCAGCTTACCTGTATGTTTTGTTCTCTAAGTTTATACCCTAGCTATGTTATTTTGATTGCATGGAATGGATGTTTTGTTTGTTTAATTGCAGCCCTGAAGTTTTTGATCTTTCGAAAGCTGCCCAGAGCCACTGTACATGCCCTTTGAGCATTTTTTTCTCCCAATAAAAGTATCCACATGCTAAAAGTCTCTGCTTTCCAAACTGTAAGAAGTTGCCTTTTCTACTGAAGTGCATAAAACTGCGCAGGCAGACTGAGGAAAAAGCACGTCCCAAGTGGGGTGGTGAATGGGCACAGATCCTTGCTTGTTTCCTTGCTTTTGAGGGCTGAAATTTTGTGTCATTGTAATGCCAGAGTAATTGCAGGTGGATAAGGAAAGGGACCATCGTGTTCCCATGCCAGAACAGGCCGTGGCGCAGCCTGTCAGGCAGTGGTGTCTCCTCTTCTAGTGGCAGCCCGGTTAACTGTGGCATGAAACTGCACCCTAAGAGCATCTGCAATCTCCTACTGATTCAGCTCTTGTAGGAAAATATTTGTATAGGTCATTTCTTACCCAGGTTTCTCTTTTTGTAGATATTCATGTGGTTTCAGCTCATGCACCTAAGTACAGAGTTCCATCTCTTTTTTTTTTTTTTTTCTTCCTTTTTTTTTTTTTTCTCCTCTAGTTTGCCTATCAGTCTACTCATTCTGTTGGTTCAGCTCTTTACCTGGTGATTCAGAGGCAAGTTGAAAACTGTAGGGAATCAGGAGCTGATTCACTAATAGTGTGGATTTCCCAACCCTCAAGGCAGGAAGGTAAGAACACAGCAAGGGGTGGTAATAACCTAAACTGTCCAATCTGAACCTGCTRCCTTATAAGTTATTAATGTGAAGGCTCAGATAGTTCCAGAAAGCTACAAAATAATTTTTTCTGCTTTAGATCACTCACTGTTTTTTGGATGGCATCACTTTCTGTTTGTTTAAAACCTTCTCTCCATAATTTTTGCTCCTCTGTTCAGCACTAATCTATTCTTTGCAATACCTTTCTGCAGTTAATCTTCTCTTCTGTATTGTCTAAAAGCTATTAAATACATTAAATGCATTAAACACATCTTTCTTGGAATGGCTATATGCATATACAGGSAAAGGAAAAGCACTAAGCTGTATTTCAGAATCTATATTTCAGATGTTTTTGATTTTTCAAAGTATTTGAGCTCTGAGGAAACAACTACATAGAGTTTTGTGCATTTTTTTTTCTATTCTATTATCAGAAACTACTCTGAATTAAAAAAAAAAAAAGGCAAAAACCCTTAACGATTCCTTCATGCACTCCATCTGCCTTAACATTTTGGAGCACAGGGCAACGCAGTGTGCCCCAGGCTTCTTCCCAAAGCTCAACCATTTAGAGGTACAGGTCCAAACATGACAAGTCTCTTCTGTAACAAGTTTCTTTTTRAAACTTCGAAATCACTTTTGAAATMGTTTCCGGATTTCGAGAATGGCAATTTCTGTAGTTACTCTGTCATAAGCAAGTGGAATTAAGTCTGGCACTAGAAAGCAGCATGTTATTTAAACAGCATGCCAGCCTGTCCTGCATGGGTCCTCAGCTCCATCTAAATGGATCTGCAAGATTGCTCCTGAGAACGACGATCCCGGAGCGGATCCTGAGCTGAGCACTTTGTCTGCGTCCGCACTACAAGCCCTTAAGCCATTTCTTCAGAGTCCCTTTTGCCACAACGTCTGTCCCAAAAACTTGGGACTTGGGCTGATTTCCAGCCCCAGAGCTGCGTGCAGAGCTGGGGCTCCCAGTCTCAAGGGTGCTGCAGAGCCATTAGCTGCTTAGTGGCAGGAAAAGTATTCCCCATTCTCACTGAGGATGTTTCGTTAGGAATTCTAGGAGTACCTTTAAGCAATTCTCACATGTACTGTTTAACTTCTGGTGTGTGAGGTATCGCTCTGAATCAGCTTCATTTTGTATCAGAAAATGCACAGAGTACTCATAATTATTTTGCATTTCCTAATACTTTAAACCTAACTTTATTACRTTGACAATTGTTATTAGGTATTCACTGAATCTTTCTCTAAGTTAGGTAAGAATACTATGAGATTTCTTCAATCAAAAAGARATATTTTGGCTCAAATTTCCAGAAGGCTGTACTGAATTTGCAAGATCCTAGCACCTGGAGTGCTAGCTGATACAGTATTAGCTGAAACCAATAAAAGCTGATGAAATATTTCATCTTTTACATATTTTGGCTACTCAGAATGAGTGGACACTTTTAAAAACATTGATTTTCTATGCCTGCGGGTCTGAGACCATAAGACATCATGCTTAAAGTAGAAAAAAAAATTCAGAAATATTGGAAGAACTCTTCAATGAGTGAAAACAGTCACAACAATCTTAGAATTTAACTCTTCAATCATACCCTATAATTTAAGTAAATTATTTAAGTAACTTAAAATGCAAATATAGACTCCCATTTGGCATTTATACTATGGGATAATTTAAGATGAACAAGTTAAATTAAGAGAGTGGAAAATCTTTATGAGGTTCATTAAAAGTGCTGTATAATTCCAATATTAATCTGATACTCAACTTTTAGCAAAGGAAAAGCGTCTGTAATCAAATTTTTATTTTGTGCATACATTTTTTTTWAAATTATTCCTTTCATTYGCTTTTGTTTTTGGAACTAGACGTAGATAATATTAGGCACCAAGCACATACATATGAATAGTTTCAGGGATGAGAATAATATATTTATATTTGTGGTTTAGGTAGAAGAGATTTTGAGTCTGCCCGTCATTTTGCATTAAAGAAAAAAATCCATCATGAAAGGAAAAGGCAGGAAATATGGGAGAGATCAGAAAAGCGGGGTCAGGAAATCGAGGGTTGTCAGCCTGACACAAAGTGGCTCCAATGGCTGTTTCTGGATTAGCAGAAATGAACCACTCTGATGAGAAACTCTTGTTTTTATCAGGGCCATCAACACTGGTGTTGATCCCCAGTAACTGTTGGTCCCTAATGATATTCTCTGCCCCAAAATTGCACGTCAGGATTAAGTATTGCTGGTTTGTAGTATCATAGACTTGATCTGCAGCAGTTTTTATGGATGAGGACCGCTCTCTGAGCGAGTTTTAGCCACTCCGACATGAGCAGGAATCTCCCTGAAACTGGATCCACATTTGTTAAGATCAGAGTGGTGGTCTGGCTTGAAACTACCGTGTGAAAGGAATGAAGTTTGCAGGAGGCCACGGGAGCCTTGGCACGAACAGAAGCGAGAAGGGGGCTGTGCAGGGAGGGGCAGGGGGGGCCGACGCAGGCTGGCCGCCTGCGGTGGCAGTTCTTGTTTTAGCCACRTTGAAACAGCACCTTACTCTGCTTTCTTGTTCACTGAAGCAGGCTTTTTGGTTCGGGGGATTGTTTCAGAAGTTCTGCTGTTGTACCTAGTGTAGAAAAACCGGTTTTATTCAGCTGAGCGTTCTATAAATTTACTGAAGAAAGGACTTTCAGAGAACAGCCCCAAACAGTCATGTGTTTTCATGCAGTCTCATTAAAGTGCCCAGTATTGAACTGAACTGACTCACATGAGATGAAATTCTTACAAAGTCCCAGTTTRGGACACAATTAACTTGCACCAGACTTTATATGAGATGACCTTTAAGTGAATTATAATATGTGTTTCTTTAACACTTGTTTTTCATTGCTCAGTAAAAATTCCAACTGAGGAATCATTCACAGTGCCAGTAAAAAGGAGAAGGGCTACAATGCAGTTGACTGAAAAGAGATAATTAACCAGCCATAAATCTCCTCTGTCTTTGCAGCACAGTGTCAGCTGCAGAAGGATCCCAGAAACCAGCAGGAAGGGCAGACTGTTTTAAAGAAGTCGGTGGTGAAATCAAGAAAGCATCACACTCTGCCGGCCTGCGACACAAGGCAGCATCGTCCCGTGTGGGGCTCAGGGTTCAGCAACACAGCCAGGTGACTTTTAGTTGTGAATCCTCCTGACTTGACTGGTTAGTGTGTGCAAAGGGTTTTAGGAAGATGTGAAATGCTGTCTGACCACAGGGGAAGTGAATCAATGGATGTTGCCTGGAGTATGAGTGGAAATTGGAGTGTGCAAAGGTGCACTCGCTCTTCAGGATGAAGCTTCTTTCTTTGCATTTAGGTAGCTAAAGCCTGACACAGATGTGATGCTGGCACTCTGTTTCTTCACAGTGGTATGTGATGTGATTACACGTCCATATCCATGTAGAGGGTTGCTGCAGTGTACCAGCTTTGGGGCTAATGAGCATGTGTGAAAAGGACTTGATGGTATCTCGTTAACTGCACCCATGTTCAAACTACAGCAGCACGATGAACACGTGTTCCACAAGCCATGTAGGCTGTAGATTGTCCCCGTCCTAAGAACTGTGAATGTCCTGACCCCAACGTGCCAGGTGTGTGACAGGCTCTGGAGGCGTCTCCAGGTTGCTCAATTTAGGGGAATCCTCTGCAGCCAGCAGCAGTCCCTCCAGCCACCAGCTGCAGACGTCAGCAGAGGCACAAGGCTTTTGCCCCTGCGTGTGTCCTGGAGGTCTCAGTCAGTGCTACTATGGATGCCCCAGGGCTTCTGCAGTACTTGGCTCGTGCTTGCTGCATGGGGGAAGCTATATCAAAATATATTTGGGAGAAGATATATCAAAATATATTTGGGAGAAGATATATTGAAAGGTACTGGCATCCCTGCTCCAACACATGTGCCAAGACCTCTGCTCTGTAGCCTGTTTGTGAGGTGTGTAGGGTTAGCAAAGAGCTTTTTTCCTAGAGCAGAGAACAGAAACATCCCTGTTGCAGTGGTTCGAGGTGCAGCTCATCTGGAGCAGGATTGTCACCACCAGCAGCTCCTCAGAAGTTCCAAAACAAGCTGCCATGTGTGCAAAAACCAGAGAGCAGGAACATTTCCTTCTTATTTCAGTAGTTAAAAATATGTTTTTTTGGCAGTCCTGATTTCCGCAGCAAGAAGGGCATGCTTTGGAAAACCCTTCTTGCTTCATAACTTCAAACTAACAAACATAGCTTCAAACTAACAAAGCTTCATAGATTTACTTGTACTCATAGTACAATCCAACTGTGTTGTTTTAACTCTGGATGTTCCTTCTGTTTGCATCCATGTCTGACAYGATTTTGCATTCTCCTAAATTCATACTTTGATTTGTTTACAGCTACAGTAGAAAACAAGATCAAAGTAAAGAAATGTTGTAATGTATTAGCACTAGTAATGACATATTTGTAGCTACTACTACAGTAGATGGCACTGTAACTTAAGTCGAAGGGCCAAGTGGACTGACTTGGGATCTTGCAAGTCTCCAGATCAATAGGATTCTTTGTGTGATTTTAAAGAACATTCCAGCCAAGTAAGAATCAGGCCTTTGGCATGCATCTATGTTGTGGCCAGGGTCCAAATTTAGATTTTCCAGGTCAAATTATTTGTTTAGGAAAACTATGAATCACACATTTGCATTATACTTTTTCCATGTGCTGTGTGCTTGCTTTTCCATCTGCTCCACTTAAGGGACACTTAAGGGACATTTTGTCCCTCTTAATATTTCTTCTTATAAACACTTTTTTTTTTTTTTTCCTGATTCTTTTCCCCTTAACACTGGAGCACTCCCAAATAATTCACTTTTTCTACTCTTATAGTATTCCAGGAGTTAATATAGTAACGTTCCCCTTTTGAAATAAAGACCCAAGGAACAGATAGACCAAATTACTTCCCATTATGTACACAGGAACTGTGTTAGAATGGAGACTTGCATTATATATAAAATACTTTAATATTATCTATGTTAAGAGAAAATACATTCTTTTTTATGCATGCTATTTAAACAAAATATGCTACACTCCTCCACACTGTAACTTACCCCTCCTGTAAGTTGCTCAGGTTTTTGAAATAATAAGGGATACGTCTGAAATGAGTTGTGCTATTGAATCTAATAAACTTTGGAAATGAGTCTAAATACTGGAGATTTGAAATAGATTTGGTTTAGACAGATGTAAGACCTGCAACAAAACCTTTTTCCTGTGTATTGAAAAAAAAAATCACAGAACTGTAAATAAATTAATCCTCTGACCTAATATTATACCTCAAAGATGAATCTCTCCAGGAAGCTTTAAATCTTGAACCTCTCCAAGGAAATAATTCCACAAATGAGTGTAAGAGATGGGAACCTTCCCATGTGTGCCATTTCATTGTCCAGTGTACACTGAACTACAGCTGTGACGGCCACTGCATTCCACGAGGGTCAGAACGTTCCTCGAGATAATTTTGGACATGTATGGATCTTTGTCTCAGCAGCAACACGCAGGCAAATTAAAACCAGACCTTGAGGTGTCAAGTGTTGGATTGTGTTCCAGAAGAAGAATAATGTAATTCACAACTTCTGACATAGAAAATGTCACATTCAAAGGAAAATGAAGGAAAACCCTAAGTCATTCCATTTTACAAGAGAAAAAAAAAAAAAAGCTTTTCCTTCTGGATCTGCCTAGACTAGAAATATTTGCACCTTTATGGCACCATTGGCTTTAACAGGGAACAGGGCAAATGTAGAATTCTGCTATTTTTATTGTATATGACTCTGWTTGTCAGGGCAGTTATGCTGCTGGTAGCACGTGCTCTGATGCAAGGACACATTTTCTTCTAGTGTGAAAGTAGGATTTAAGGAGAACAAGAGCTGAATCTGAAAGACGGGGATTGCTGCCTTGGGAATATAAATGGTTTAGTAAAGAGCTCACAAAGTCCTCCCCCAAAGGGACTAAATCTGCTGTGGTTCGGCTGTGTGCCAGAGCACGAGGGTAACTGCACTGGGAAATGAGGATAAAGAAAGCACTTTTCTGGAAAATATGTTTTCGTAACAGTAATTGTGTTAATAGTTTTATAAGAAGAAAATTGCCTTTTATCTGCCCTCAGGTTTACTGTATAGATATTAAATCTAATGCTTGAATTCTACTTTGCCAGATATATCCATTAAATCATCCATTTCTTCCACAGGTACAGTGAAGTTACAAAAATAATTGAAAAAAAATATTCAGTACCAATTCTGTATCAGCAGGCAACGTAGTTGTGCTGATTTTGACCCACTGAGCTATTCCTGGGATTCCTTCCACTAACCATCCTGCTTTGTGGCAAGGTTTATTTTRATGTGCTTTTACAGTTCTTCTGAAAGCTTTATTTGTTTTGAAAGTTTTATTTATTTTGAAAGCTTTATTTTCTATCCTCTCTAATTTTGCATTGCAGTTTTCTTCCTGAAAAATATTGTTTTGTCGGATAGGTGAGAGGTGTCTTGTCAGAGAGACAGCACCTCCCCGTGATCCTACTCACAGCAAGTTCTGCAGCTTGCTCTGCATCCATGGCTAGAAGTTTAATACTTTATACTTCTTTTGCAGGAAGGTACCACCTACACAAAATTGGTATTAAATTTATTTAATTGAGGCCTTATGATTTGCGATGTTGACAGGAAAGCTGAAATTGTATTTTGAGCCTGTGGGTGCTCTGACTCAATTTTCATCTGACAATAGGTGATTTTGTTCCACCTGTATGACTAGAAAAATGGAGCCCATAGATCAAAATCAAAATAGTTAAGTTTTGTATTATGGGATGCAAACTTTTTTTTTTTTTAATCTAGTCAAGCAGTTTCTTTATCTAGAATGATTCTTTTTAAGTAAAAGTAATTATCAGTGTTTTGCATTCTGGGTAACATACTTACCGGGAAGAATAAATTTACAATAATTCTTTGATTTCACATATTGCCTGTGACCATATTGGCCGTGACCGACAGGCAAGTTACTGGTGAGTTTCGTTTGGTTTTCTTTGTTGTTTTAAGGGAAATTCACAGAATCCCAGAATGGTTGAGGCTGGAAGGGACCTCTAGAGATCATCTAGTGCAACCCCTGCTGCAGCAGGGGCATCCAGGGCACGGGGCACAGGGCGGCATCCRGGCGGGTTGGGAAGATCTCCAGAGAAGGAGACTCCACAGCCTCCCTGGGCAGCCTGTGCCAGGGCTCTGKCACCCTCACAGTGAAGAAGTTCCTCCTCACATGCAGATGGAACTGCCTGTGTTTCAACTTATACCATTGCCCCTTGTCCTGTYACTGGCCACCACTGAGGTCCTCAGCTCAAATCCAACACTGAAGTTTTCAGAAGATGGCTGTTTTCCTGCGGGAAGGCGCATGAATGCCGCAGCTCGTGTGAGGGATTCAGTGAGTGCACGAGCMCGAGGCACACGGACCTTCCGCAGGGTGAGGGAGCGGAGCGAAGGCTCCAGCCTGGCGCTTCCATGCCAGGACAGCAGAGTCAGTCCCAGGCTGCCGCCCGTGTGATTCCAGTGCCGCCAAAGCCATCAGAGCTGGCGGCTGAGGGATTTTCCAACTTCAAAGGGATCTCCCGAATCCGCAGCGACCTCTTTAGCCCTAGCTGAAAACACCTCCYGTCTGTTTTATAAAAGGAAGGAGAATGTCAAAATATTTATCTTAGAGGCAAGTTATAGGACAAATGGTGCCTTGTGTGTAATTTGTTGGGACAACTTGCTTGGAAAAAGAGGTRGTTATGTAAAACAAAGCTTTGACTTGCACAGTTCCTTGGACTGAGTTAAAATCTTCTAGTAATGAACTCATTTTCATTATTTCAAGCCGTATAATTTCAATACCTGTGGTGATGGAGATGGGAAGGGAATCTGGGAGAAAGCACCTGAAGAAGCAGCAGAGGCCCCTTTCTCACATTTTAGTTAAGGCTGTGCTACCTCATAAGAATAGGGGTGAGCTTTTAATTGCTATTAGGAATAGCAATTATTAGGAATATCAGAATATGCTAAGCCCCAGGTGAGTGGACAGGGAAGCAGCAGCCTTCTCGCTGTGAGGTATCTGGGGAAGCAACCACAGTTGTGTTGGCACTTCGGCAGAGCTTTGCTAGCTCATACCAACACAGGGCAGCAAATGGGCTTCCTGCCGCGGGGACAGGCAGCAGTGGCTGCTCAGGTCTAGTGGGGAATGGAAGGTCGGCCTTGGCAGGAGGGGCTGATTCTCCCCCGGCTTCAGCAGCGTGATCGTGTTTCCTATAAGAGCTCTGGTTGTGTTCATGCTCACAAGGGGAAGGCTTCATATGGGTAATCTCCCTGGTCACTGCACAGCCTCCAGGTTTATTTACATCCCCCAGTTCCTATGGGCCACTGCCAGGGGGTGAAAGGATAACTGAGGTGGGAAGGAGCCTCAAGAGGCCTTCAGCCCAGCTTCCCGCTCGGAGCAGCCTCGACCATGAGTGCAGACCAGGCTGCACAGGGATTTGTCCAGGCCGCTTTGAAAGCCTCAAAGACAGAGACTGCACAAGCTCTCGGGGCAGCCACTGTGTGAAAAAAAAAATGTGTATATGCACCTTTATGCTGCTGAGATGTATCGTTCTTCGGGAATATACACAGGAAGAAATACCTGCATGTGGGGTTTTTCACACTGATGTTTCAGGATATTCGCACCAATATCTCCAAATTACCTTTTTAGATAGGAAGTATGTGTGTGAGTGTGTCTGCTTTTGGAAGGCTGGAGAGAAACGAGAGGACTGACTGAAGAGGAGGTGGGCAGCCTTGGCTAACACCCAGACCRGGTTGGTAACATAGACTAGAACTTCCATGTTCAGGTGGTTCTTCTGTGATTGGTAATACAAGAAACAAACTTGTGCCTCCAAATAACTTCTAATGGAAGTAAATCTTGCCTACAAAGCTATCACAGCAATATATACTAATCTGTATTAAGTAATGGACCTCAAAAAATGGAATTTTCAAGGAGAGAACACTGAACGATTTATTCCTCTGGAGCTGGGAAATAATGCGAATCTCAACCTTTCAAAACACCAGAGACAGAGTCGAGTGAATCATTAAGTTAGTTTAAAAATAGAGAGCTTTAAAAATAGTAAATGTTCTTTTTTGTTGGTGTACTCATTTTTAAAATCTGAATAGTTGACATTTTCTGACTACAAGCGTCTGAAATCTATTAAGAAATACAGCTATTCAAAAGGGAAAACAAGTAGCAGCTGAATCCCTTATATAATCCCATGTGAGCTTGGCTTCATATTGATGAAGACGTTCAAGTGCCACAATCTAGTCGCCAAACTGCCTGATTTAATAATCTGTTATCTGTAGTATTGGTGAGGCCTTTAGCCCTACATAAGAGCCGGGATGTAGGTAAGAGACAGGCCCCTTCTGCTTTAGTCCAACAGGATCAGCACTGGAGAAGTTGGGTGTTAATTAAAAAAGAGCTAAAGRCGTTCAGTTTTTTCCTAGCAGAAATCACAGCTGGGGAGGAAAGCAAGCTAGTGTTGCTCTAACCACCACTTTAACTCGTGATCCCACTCTACGGATCACCCCTCTTTCCTAAATATCGTAGAGAGCCCAGCATGAGCAGACACGTGAGTCTCGTGCAGACGGTCCTTGCTGTGCTCCCCTGGGGCTTCTCCAAGCAGCTCCAGGTAGGTCTGCATTTGGAACAGAATCACAGAACAGTTGAGGCTGGAAGGGCCCTCTAGAGATCATCTCGTCCAACCCCCTGCTCCAGCAGGGACACCCAGAGCACGGGGCAYGGGGCGGCATCCRGGCGGGTTGGGAAGATCTCCAGAGAAGGAGACTCCACAGCCTCCCTGGGCAGCCTGTGCCAGGGCTCTGGCACCCTCACAGTGAAGAAGTTCCTCCTCACATGCAGATGGAACTGCCTGTGTTTCAACTTATACCATTGCCCCTTGTCCTGTCACTGGCCACCACTGAGAAGAGCTTGGCCCCCTCCCTACGTTCTCCCCTCAGGTGTTTGTACATGTTGATCAGATCCCCTCTCAACCTCCTCTTCTCCAGGCCATCCTCAACCCCGGCCTGGAAATGGCCGCCGCGCTGCGCCCTGCTGGGCTGGCCGCGAGGCAGCCGTCCCGCTGCCCTCCTCGAAGCGTGGCCACCGCGGCCACGGGGTGTTCAGGGCACCTCTAAAACCATCCTCGTGTTTTTGTTCAGGGCTTAAAGGCTTTAGGCTATGGTGAAAGTCTGGGTGCAAGGGTGGTAAACCAGGTCCTAGCGGCCCTACTCAGATAGGAGTCAAAACTCCCACTCACTAAGACGTCACTAAGTCTTCTGAGATTTGGCCCTAACATGTTAGCACGTTGCAATCAGCTATAAAAGCAGTAACAGAACTAAATCCCAAAGAGCAACAACAAAGTAGCATACGTTATTTCCCTCCAAATAAAAAGATCTTCTGGGATTTTCTTTTCTGGCTAAATCTTAAAGCTAAACATCGTTACTCATCTGTGCACGGATCTGTTTGCTTTCCARGCCAAAACTCATCAGAAAAACAGGAAATAATAAGATTGTGATATATAAAAACAAGGTTGCTCTGCTCTGTTAATTTGTGAAAGCCGCAGAATGTGTTTTCCATTAGCTTTCAAGTACAGGGTGAAATGTTTAGCACATTTATTTATCCATCCATCCTCCCATCCACCCGTGCATCCATCCATGTTATTTTTTCTGAGCAGAGCAAAAGTTCAGCTCAACATTTTAAGCCTTGTTCTCCTATTCTTCTAGTATTTCTTAGATGCTTTTGTTTAGAATAAGCAACTGACATCAAATTTAGATTGTGTTTTGCTCTTACTGGCCTGTGAAAAGGAAGTAAAGCAGTGCCAAGATCATGGCATATAAAAGCATGATTCTGCTGTTAGCTGTCCCAAGAGCAAGCAGAATTTCACAGAAGTCATTGGAAAAATCCCATTTATTTATAGGCACACGGCCTGGAGAGMGGCATTCACCACTTACCTTCTCAAAAAGCTCAATGCAATAACCATCTCTATGCCTCTGCTTTTTGATCATGTTTTCAGAATGGTATGATCTGATTGGTAACTGATGAATTTTCRTCTTAAATAGTTTTGAAGATTATGTACCTGATGTAGAAACATCAGAAGTTCCATTTACTTGTAAACATATTAATATATTAATCCTAAATAAAGAATCTAGGAGACTCTAGTTCAACTCTACTTCATTTGTTAAACTTTGGACAATATTAAGCCCATTTAGTGTGTAAAAATGCTACTGGTCATGCTGGTATAATAGCATCTGAATAGACAAGAATACATCTAAGCTAACTTTGCTTTGACTCAAACACATACATAGTCATTTTCAAATAAATGTGATTGTATCATAGAATACCTTTATTCAGATGCATATTTTATCTTATAATGAGTTTGGCCATGTAGATAAGCCTTCATTGACAATACAGGCAATACAGGTTTTTTTTTTTTCTCATTCTGATCCTGCAATCTTTGGACTTTTTGGACAATTTCAAGTGATTAAATAAGTTTCCTGATTTTTTTCCAGTCTGTCTTTTCCCGACATTCCCTTCAAAGTTCTTATTTTATAAAAGAAAAGTGAAATAGTAACACCAACATAGAGAGAGGTGATCAGGTAAAATACAAGCCTTTGTATCCTTTGTCAACATATCAAATTCTTAACACTACATTTGAGGAAACTACAACAAAATAGGATTTCACTGTCTGTAGCTTAGTGTTTCCAATAAACAAAGAGGAGACAGGAATTACTGCTAACCTCCAAATGAAGGGACTTGCTGGGAATGCTTAGCAAGCCAGATGAAGGACCTTGTGGGGTGCTGAGTGGGTCTTCAAAGAAAATTTGTGCACATTCAGTAGAATACAAAGCTGAGAACATTGAAATAATAGATTGGGAACCTTTTCCTCCACAAAAGCAATGGAAAGGAAAGGAAAGGAAAGGAAAGGAAAGGAAAGGAAAGGAAAGGAAAGGAAAGGAAAGGAAAGGAAAGGAAA
>NW_020456210.1:2378684-2409615 GCF_003342845.1 Nothoprocta perdicaria | reverse complement strand
GAGAAGAGAAGAGAAGAGAAGAGAAGAGAAGAGAAGAGAAGAGAAGAGAAGAGAAAAAAGAAAAGAGCTCTAATGAATTTCAGAATTTCAGAGCTTCTGCTGAGGACAATAACCATTCAGCGATGCCTGCAGTCAGATGAAGCTGGAAAATGTCCTGACATGGGAGAGTGCCCAGCCTGTAGGCTAGGATTAACCTCATCCTCATGCAGGGGAGCTGTGAAGGTGAAACTTAATTTAGGTTTGGCCCTATGGTATGTGGAACACAAACAACTCTTTAATATATTAAGCAAGTAGATATTTAAATGTCAGTGCCAAATTTCTCACTGGCCATGTGTGCCAATAAACATAGGCTACAGGAATGTAAGTGCCATTATTATTATTTCTAATTTTTAAATAACAGTTTAAAAGGCAAAACAGAAGATAACAACAGCAGCACAAATGTTGCTAAACACCATATACCTCAAAGACTGATGTAGTTTCAAAGCTCACAGACACAAAGTGGAAGATAGGACAATGTTAATTAAACAAAGTATGTTAGCATGGAGGCAATGGCAGAATAAMAAATATGACACATAAATAGGAGGAAAAGGAGAAGATGAGGCTGGGAATAGGGCTTCAGATGGGAGAGAAAGGGCTGCAGCCATAGCGGTGGGGTTGGGTAGCCATGGCTGCATCCTCTAACCTTTGGATAAGATGTGCRTAGCAGTAGGAGGTCCTTATGGGATGATGGTCCTTTATTCCCCATGATTAGGCTATCACGGGATACATGCAAGGTATCCTTGTGTTTCTCAGGTAGCCTCAAGGTTTTTTAAACAAACACTCAGCAGTAAAGATAAAATGCACCTGCATCCAAAATTGCTACCCTCTAAGCTAGAGCTCAGATACAACCTTACTTGGGAGGCCTTTCCTTGGCCTCTCAAAGGTCCTCAGAGTTCAGAGGAACTTCAGTTTTGATAGACTTGAACTAACAGGCTTCTGCCGTGTGCATGTGCCTTATCAGAACTGGGAAATGAAGAGTTTCTCTGCTGAAGTATGTCTGGAGGAAGGCTGTCTTTCATGAGAGAACTGTCCAGGGGCTGCTGATTTTGCCCAGTCATGGTGGTACCATCACTACGTTCTCATGGAGCAGTCCCAGTGTCGCAGTTCTCCTGCTTCTCCTTTGTCGGGGAACATTCATAACATTCCACATCTCTTGCCTCTTTGGAGCCTGGCTTAACCACTAGTCTGTGAAGAACTTCCAATTGAAGCTATCTCCTCAGGAGCAAGTGAATTAACAATTCTTGAGGTCAGAAGCAGAACCTAGACAGAGTCTGGCTTTGTGGCTGCAGCCCTCACTCCGGCGAGCAGGATACTTCTGGTGCCTTCACGGTCCGTGAGGAGCACTCGTAGAGCCAGTGTGGGAAGGGAAGGCCAGTATGGGCCTCCATGGCCCTGGAAGTTCTGCTGTTATGCTGGAGTGGGACCAGTTCCCAGAGGCTGGCCCCACTCCCGGCAGCCTTCCTAGCTGTGTGATTCACCATTTACCACACTGAATATCCTCATTGGCAGCCTTGTGCCACCAGAGAGATGTTATGTGCTGGGGGTGTGGGAGGCTCCAACAAAGTGCTCCTTCCTGCTCTTCRTGAGCACGTTTCCTGCACCGTGCAAAATAAACACTCAACTAGCAGGGGGAAAATCTAATGGCTGGGCCAAATTGTAAAATTCTGAAACAAAAAGGCACAAACTATTAAGTCCAGTGAGTGCTTCCTCATTATCAGCTTTTCTCTCCAGGTTCATGCATGGCAGGTCTGGATTCAGACTGTCAGTGAAGCTGAGCAAAGGGGCATAGAAACAGACGGATTAAATCAAAGGGAATGTGGAGCAAAACAAACCAGGAGAGGCGAAGAACGAGCAGGCAGAAAGATGGAAGGAGTGGAGGGGACTTAGGAAGAATACAAGCAGTTAAAGGATGAGAATGGGTTAATGGGAGGCTGTACAGGCAACATAAATCATCTTGTGCTGATCTCTTCTTCCACTCTGCTGACTGCTGGAGCTATCACTTGGCATCATTCCATGGTGTCTAACTGAGAATAGAAGCAACTCTCGTGTTTCTGGTCTGAAGAAGTTGAGCTATTAAAAGTTAAAGCTAGAAACCAGTAGCTTTCGGAAGGGGTGCAGCTCCTGACTGATCTGGAAATAGAGCTGGACTGGAAATGCCATTGAAACCTTTCACTCCTTGTCACCTGGCAGGCTTCCTACTTTTTTTGAGGGTKATTGTAGTCCAACAATACGCTTTGCTAAACTGTGGGAAATTATTTATTTTCTATGTGGCATCCCCAAAAGAATTATTTTCACTGAGTTGCGTTTTCCTCTCTCATAACCAGTTTGAGATGCATAAATATATGATATTTACAACCAGAGTTTGTGTTTGTTTTTTTTTTTTTTTTTTTAAATTAAGCACACTATCTACCAGATATTTAAACATTTATGTAAGGAACAAGAAGATAAATTTCAAGGGTTTGTCTTGCCTGGTGGGCTGCAGGATTTGGCCACTCCAGTTGTACAGAGGATATATCTTTCTTCAAGACTTCTCTGGATTTGGGCAGGGATCTCTTGTATTTCATTTTCCACCACAAATATCCCCCTTGAGGTTCATTCATCTGACCCCGGAGTGTTGCTAAGAAGAAGCAATTGAAGTAGCAACTAACAGTATTGTTGGACACTGCGATTTTAATTTCCAAAGTGACTACAGTAATTCTTTTCAGCTGGGCCTCCAGGTCTTTGCTGGTAGACATTTAGTTTGAGAGGATGACTCCCTGCTCTTCTTGCCTTTCATCACGGTCTCTTGTCATCAGATGCCTTCTTGAGGGTATTGTTGAAAGTTCTGGGGCATACACTGTTTTATTTAGCAAAGTTTGGACAGAAATCCTGTAGGAAAGAAAATATCCAGAGATTTCTGTCCCTGATAGAGTTTGTCCCCCTGGACTATGCATGAGGCCCAGGGTCCCAGTTATGTTCCCCAGGGCAGCTGACAAACCAGACAGAAAGTCAGGATTGATTTTGCTTTTACTGTCAGTAGTATAACTTTTACTATCTGAGTCTATAAATTATCTGTTGGGGGGGGGTCATCTCTTCGCCACAGTTTTGCTAATTAATCACCAATGTTAGGCAATACGGAAGCAAAATTACTTGCTGGCAAATAGCAGCCCATCAACAACATCATCCTGGCTATATCCGCAACACTATCACACATTAGAAAAAGTCAGATATACACATTTCAGGGAGATGACCTAGCTGCCAGGGTCTGGAAGGGAAATACAAGGTCTTTAAATAAAAACAAGACACGTTAGTTCACTGGTTTCTAAGCAAACCCAAAGTGTGCATGGCAAAGCTCTCACACAAACAAAAACAAGATAAGTCCATCCAGACACTGCTGTTAAGATGCATCAGAAACAGCCTTAATAATCTCTGGGTGCTGGATTTAAGAATGAACTGCTTTGGAAACTTAAAAGTTGTGTGATCATAAACGCATAATCCGTGGTTTGTGATTCTGTATTTCCAAATGACAGCAGAAAAATTATGTTAGAAAGGTTAAAATCATYTATGTTTTCTTCATCATGATGGTTTATCTGAAATTTCCTTTTATCTGTATCTCTAGAAAAAGAGTAATGGCTGTTAATGGATAATGTTGCATGGGTAGATCTTCCCATAACTCCAACATCAACATGTGGAATTGCTATAATCCAGAACATGTCATCATCCCTAGCACAGTCCTCTAAACAAAAATAACCTCTCACTTTGTTTTAGGTTTCTAAATATGATTACAAATCTCAAACCCTCCCTTTGTTGCAATGCTGCTCAGCATTGCAGTAAGACTGGAAACCTTGTTAATTTATCAACTATCTGTATTTCCAAAGCAACGCAAGGAATGGTGCAGTCCGTGCCTGCCGTCACAGCTTCAGTGTGCCAACAGAAATGACATCATATGATCTTCATAGCTGTGAATTGTGTTCCTTTATGATGACAGAAAGATGGACAAGGAAGATTGATCAGTAGAAGGTTGCCAGATGCTGTCCAGAGCATGGAYGTGGTCTCCAGCTCTGCGCTAGGCTGAGAACTTGTTCTTCACCCAAGCCAAAAAAGTCCTGGCGCTGAAGCAAACACTGCAAGTGTGTTTGAAGGTTTGAGASGGAGACAAAGAGTAATAAAATTCCCTAACTGAATTGGAATAGAGCGAGCTCTGAAAGCCACAACACAGTTTCTTTGCAGACATCCAAATTAAATGACATATTATTTAAAAATAAACAAACAAACTTGGGCATTCAAAATATCCATTAAAGATGTTTTTAGTAACTTATGGAAATGGTGATTTTCAGAAGGCCATTTTCCCTGTTTCTCCTACAGGATGATGATGAAGAAATAAATACAAACTCTTAACTTTCAAGGTAATAGCTGTGTAATGTTACAACCAGTGAAGAAATCTGGGTGGTCTGATTGCTGAGAGTAGTTGAGATGAAAGGAGATGAGGTCAGTTCCTGTGCTGACCAGGGTGGTGACTCCCAGCAAACACCCAAAACCTTCTGAGAAGAAGAAGCAAAACTCCCCCTTCTTCCCAGAGTAAAAGGTACAAGAATTTGCCCATGGGGAAGACTAGCAGCAAAAATGAGAAAGAGCAGTATCAATCTGGGAAAAAATGAGTGAATAAAAGAAAACCTCCAGAGAAAGGAATGATTTAAAGTCTCCATAAAAAAAAMCCTTTGATAATGGGAATTCCCTTTACCTATCTCTAGGAAAAACAGCACTAAAGAATAGGGGCAAGGTAAAAGGGAATGCCAGAAAGCACAGCCCTTACTGGGAGATACTGGAGCTCTGGGAGATACTGCAGTAAAATCCCAGAGGGATCTTATGGGAAGCAATGCATGACTGTTACTGAGGATAGTGCTCCAGGAGTGCTCCAATGCTTCAGCTACCATGAACCCCAAAGGATGTGCAAAGAGCAGCAGTGAAGCTCAGGGCCTCTGCTTTATCCAACACAGTTGACCTTCMTGGTGGAATTTAGGGGTGAATAGGAAATGAAGAGCCCCTGGAGGCTGGTGGATATTAATATGCCCATCAGTAAAATAATGAAACCTGGAYACAAGATACCTACTCTGATGAGAAAACAAATTCTCTTCATGAGGATAGATGTATCTCCACAAGAATCAACAGGAATTATGACTAACAGATCACTGATGCAATGTAGTGTCACGCATATAAGAAAGTATGTATAGTTAGCTGTGACTATGGCTGTAGTATATTGAGCTCTATGAGARGAAAAGGTGAATCAGTTAAGTAGAGAAATAATTATTATGATAAAATCTACTTAAATGGTTTCAAAGCATTAAGTGTAGTTTCACAGTATTGGGATTAGGAAAAAAAATCATTTTGTGAAGGGTTCTGTCAGGAATATCTTTAAAAGTTTGTGTATAAATCAATGGGAGGAAAATATATGATTGAAAACTTTTTTTTAATTGTGAATATGTAGATAGTTACACTCTAGATGTGTATAATGCACAAACGTGACAATTTAATGGAAARTAGGGATTTGTTATAAAAAGTCTGACTAGGTAATGCAAGAAATGTACAACAGGCTCAAAAGAAGAAGATGTTGCTACTGGAATTAATAATCTCAAGTTCACTGGCTCACTCAGGATATGGTAGCCCAGAATATTTTCTGTTTTAACCTCCTTTAAACTAGGGCCATATATCAGTGAAAATGGATCAGAGCATTGGAGCAATGGATCAGAACAAACATTCCAGATGGTTTTGCTACAGAGATATTGTTAGTCTGAACTACTAATCAGCCTGTGCAGATTATGTGTAAAGATCTACATCTAAAACAATTAGATAGTTCCTTATGTTTTGACTTAAAATATGTGAGACTTGATTAGAAACAGGACTCAGTTTTGTATGGGGGATCCAATTTTAACACACACACACTGCACTGGAAAACTTGTTAGCACATAACATGACCAAAAATATGTGTATTTTTAATGTAATTGCCATGAAAGCATGTGATTACAAATACCTGATACCCTTAGCAATGACTATGAAACTCCATCCCACAAAAGAACTTGTTCAATGACTTTAAACTTGTGTCTTTAGGCACAGGTGGAACTACTGAAGTGCATGTTCCAACCTCCCATGCTTACTGGATCAGTTGGCTGGGTAGCTTTCCAGAGAACACAGAAATTACTATACCTTGCAATTAGGAGACTACTCATATTGCACTCATGGTGAGAATCGCTCCTGCGGTGGCCTCCTGCAGCCATGGGTGTTTCAAAAGGGGCTTTGCCTTTTACAGTTGACATTTTGTTTATTATAGTGATTGTATTAACTGCACAAACAAAAGGGTAACAAATGGAATAATGGCAATACACCAAAGCAATGAATTACAGACCATCTGCAGACCTGTAAAGGTCATCATGAGGACCGGGTACAGAAGAGCAAATGACACCTAGAAGAGTTTTTGCTGGGTCCTGATTTTGAGCCTTCAAGCACATGAGTGTTTGCAACATCCTTGCTTGCAGGCAATCAAAAGGGGATACTTGGTGCCCCATGATAAAACTGTGCATGTAACGTTAGAAATAATGCCTCATGCAGGGCTGCTGCCCTTGAACCATGTTTCACAGGTTGGCCCTGCGATGGAATTGCAGAGCCCTTCTCTGAGTATCCATGATTTTCTGGGTAAAACGTTTGTGATGCAGCAGGACAGATTTTTGTAACAATTTGCCTTCGACTGAAGAGAGAGATTCTGGGGCTAAATTCCTGTCTACCGGAATGGAAAGGGCACGCGGGTAGGAGCTGCCATCACAAAGCATATAGTCAGAGAAAGGGAAACAAAACTGCAGTGTCCTCGACCTCAGAAGAGCCCCGTTACCGCCAGCAAAAGGACAAGATTGGCTCGCAGAGATGAGCATCCCCGAAAGGCAGCACAACAGCCCCACTGTAGCTTCCTTCTATGAATAGAGAGAGCGAACACAGTGACAGTCAGTACCAGAAGGCAATAGTGCCGTGTTAGCCGCTTAAGGACAATATTGAATCCTTCAGAGTACTAAAAAAACGCCAGCGCAAAGCGGGCTGACTTAGAAAAGACTGATAGAGAAGAGTAACGAAGCCTGACTGGTGTGTTTTCTCGGGAAGCTTGCTCAGAAAACACTCCAGAGAGTCCCCATCATGACAAATCTATGCAGTACCTAACGTCACGCTTGGTGGCAGCCCCATGAGCTGTCACGGACGGAGATGATCAGCCATCAACACAGGAGTGCTGTAGTACGACTCTTCACTCATCAAAATTAACTCTCCAGAGCCCAGCTTGCAAGAGTCTGCTCTCCCCAGATCAGCCTCAGCAACCTCAGCACTATGTAGCAACCCAGTTCCCAATAAGCTCAAGGGTCACTTCAGTTTCCTGTGTCAAGGCCTGATCGTATACTTGGATGCAAATAGCTTTTCCGGGAAATTGTAACAATTTAAATGGGTAAAATATTCCAGGATCAACTCTTACTGGTGCATTTTCTATCATCTCCTACTTTCTCCTACTTGTCCTTTTTTTGCTTTCTTGTGTATATTTTTTCTTCTCTTACAATAGTGTCAGTGGAGCTTTATCTACCATGGGATGAACAGTGAAGTGTCTGTTAGACACCAAATTGAATACACGAGGAGTTGGTAAAATAGCAACATTTTTAGCACCATATCATATACTTACTTTCCTGTCTTTTTCCTTATAGCCTGTAACTCCAGATTCACATTACAACTTTTTTTTTTTTTTTTTTTAATTTGGTGCTTAATTTCCCCATGACATTGCGCAGATCATTTTGAAATGCCCATCAAAAAGCACTTTTTTAAACAAACAGGGCACCAAGTTGGATCTCAGTCTTTGTGTACAGGTACAAGCTGAAAGAGCCACGGGTGCTACAGGTTGCTGCAAATTCCGTTCTGTGCCCTGGAGTAATGTTTCAGTGCAACCTTTGAAACCCAGGTTTCAGTGTAAACCTTTCCTGACAGGAATGAAATGCTAGCATCCCTTGGTGATAGATGGAGAGGTTCGCTAGGGGCCATTTTAGCRAGAGATTCTCTTCTTAGATTGGATAAATGTGATGACCTGGGAAGTGGAAGATGTTTCTGAGCCTGGTGTCCATCCAGATAAGAAGCCATGGGCGTAACCTCTGAGGCACTTTCAGTGCTTACTGCAGGCCTTCCTGAAGTCTGGTGTTGGCTTCTCCCAGAGGTAGGTAGTTTCTCCTCTATATTCAGAAAATGGCTAAAAATCAGTCAGTAATACAAAAAAAAAAAAAAAATGCGTAATACTATCTTAGCTTATTTTTAATATGCTAGCTTATTTTTAATATATTAGCTTATTTTAGATAAGCAGAAGCAAATTGCCCCTGTACAAGTTCTTGGTAAGTTTGGTGAGTTTTGTTCAGTAAAGACAATAAAATTAGAAGCAGCAGTTAGGCCCTGGGATGTATCAGACTGCAAGAGCAGCAGCTTGGTGTGTAGGCGGCACAAGAAGTCCAGTCTGGTAGGAACAGGTTGTGGACCTGTCCATGAACACCCTCCTTGAGGGTCCTTGGGCCTCCTTGAGGCCTCCTTGAGGCCCAAACAGGGCCCTGAGGCTCCTGAATCCCTGCAGGCACCAAATATCCTTGAAAGCCTTTGGCAATATGTATGTCCTGCCCCAGGTTTTCCTGCAGACACAGAGGATAATATCCCATTACTCTTGGCCTCAAGTCAGACAGCAGAAGGCAAATCTAGCTTTGYCCATGCACCGATCTACCACAGGACCAAATATTTGATGTTTCTTTCTATTTTTGATTTTCTGTGTGGGAGATCAGATGAGATGCCTCCTCACTGTTAAGAGCATAATTAAACCTACAAAATTAAGCAMCCATCCATCCTTCTCCTGGCCCCTTCGCATGTATTGCCCTGGGACACGCTTCCTTAAATGACACTTAGAATCATAGAATCATAGAATGCCGAAGGTTGGAAGGGACCTCAGAGTCCATCGAGTCCAACCCCCCTGCTCACGCAGGGTCACCCAGAGCACGGGGCACAGGGCTGCATCCAAGCGGGTTTTAAAGATCTCCAAAGAAGGAGACTCCACAACCTCTCTGGGCAGCCTGTKCCAGTGCTTTGTCACCCTCACAGTGAAGAAATGCTTCCTTAAGTTCCTGTGGAACTTCCGATGCTTCAGTTTGAAGCCATTTCCTCTAGTCCTATCCCTGCCCACCACTGAAAAGAGGCCGCCCCCCTCCTCCTCACTACCTCCCTTGAGGTATTTATACACRCTGATCAGGTCCCACTTGTCTTGCTGTTGAAAATAAGGGTGAGAGCTGAGCCTAAGATTCTGGTCTCCTTTGCTGATGGAGCCAGAAGGGACAGAGACCATGGTGTGCAGGAGGAAAATGAAGATTATATGGCTAAGGTTGCAAGTTAATACAACTGTAACACATTAACTGTATTATATCTCTGCCTTTGCTGGGTGTTGCTGTGCTCCTTATTTTTAGGGGACATTGGTTTGATATGGAGGGGTCAAATTTGTAGAAGCATCTAGTACTTATAATTGGGTTGAAGTCACTGACAACTGATTTTAAGCAGAAAAACAGTAATATCATGCAAAATAGACCCAAAAATCAGGTTGATGGTGTTTCACATTTGCTCTAAAGACTGATGAAAACTTTCGGTCCCATTTCTTTGTGCCTCATCTGTAAAATAAGAGATGCTTATGAATAAATATTTAAGCTTGTGAAGTATTCAAATTCTGATTTTATAAACATCACAGAAGAGAAACTTAGGAAATTAACAACTTGGGGCTCCAAACAGGGCTTGGAATGCCTTTTTTTGTGGTTAAAATGGTGGTTTATTGACATGTCCCAGTACCATGAAAACAAAATTCATTTTAAACTTCCTCCTGAATACAAAAGAGAGAATTGCTTCTTTTAAGAGCAAGTTAGTTGCAAATATGGGTTATATGCAAAATTGCTCAGAAGCTGAGCTCTTGSTCTGAATGAACTTYAGTTGGACATCAGTACAAATGTAGSGACTACATGTTATTTAATGGAGATGCCAGTGAGAGCAAGACAGAAGCTAACACAGCCCAAGAATTTATGCTAGTGTCACTTAGAAATGTAAGCAAAAAGACTGCTTCTTGTTTAACTCCTAGTGCTTTCAGCAATATATAACTTAATGACTGTCCATTCTTTGTAGAGAAAGGGGATTGTATTAACAAAATGCTTGATCCCCACACTGGTCTCCCCTTTTAAGGAGAACACCCAGAAGACCTCAAACACTGAGTGATCTCTCAGACAAAAAAGGCCACCCTGTGAGCAGTGAATAGAAACCAAAATATTAAGTGCTTGTCAAGTCTCACTATTCATTGAGTCCTCTGACCGAAATAGGAGTCCTCGGTACAGGAAAAGAACATGTTCATATAGTAAAAATAAAATACAGATACACAGTGTATCAGAGGAACAGATATTGCACCAGCAATCTTGATTCTATCTTTCCTTAACTTCTGAATGTTGTATTTTGCAAGTCTACTGATATTTTTTCAATCTTATTTTCAGTCGATATTCCAAAATATCAGGAAGAGGATGATGGAATAAGCAGATCAACGCCCTATCACATCTTCCAAGCCACCTTGATCTCATGCCTAGTCAGACATATTACACAAACCTCTGCCAGCACAAACTGATGACACTTCAGTGGGAAAATCTGAGGTGTTGTATTGAAAGCTTTTCCTTTTCAAATCGCGGCTGATAACAGGGTGGAGAATAATCCACCCTGTAATCAAAAACCTTGTATTAAAATTAGTTAGATTCAGAATTGACCAAAACATTTTTTTCTATTACTTCGATTTTTTACGAAGTAAAAAAAAAAAAAGTGTTTAATGGATATATATCTGTTCTCATACACTTTTCTGAGCACATTTTCTGCAATATTTGAAGGTAGAGATGAAGCAGGGGGAGAGAAAGAGACTGGCAGGCCAACTCTGACTGAAAACCTGAGGGTTCCTTTAATCCCCGACAGCAACTTTGTGAATGTGTTGGGAAGATTTTATTTTCAGGGCTCTCCAAAACAAAACATTTTAAAACCTCAATAATTGTTCCAAAATGGACTCGTCTAGTCAGCTTAAATAAACCCCTTTTTGCCTTGCTGTGAAAGTCTCCACTAAGGCATCTGGCAGTCTGGTGAATGACCAGTCTCTGCTGGGGGAACATTTCTGCGTTTGTCTCCGTGGTCTGTCCTTCCCACTGGCCTCGGACTCCAATCCCTCTGGTCTCAAGCTCGTTCAGACACTGAAACTGCCTCTTGGCAAGTTGTTCAGCCCTGGTGCATTGCTGGTCTCAGGACACATAGACTGTGTGACGTGGGTGGTGATCTACCAACAGCTAGAAGCAAGSACCACTTACCAGCACCTCTCTTTTCTGTGGAAGGTCCAGCACGATGTAAGATGCATTTCCCCATTCAGCATCAGCTAGTTCATGCACATGAACCAGCATTCTCACCATGCTTCTGATACACGCCTTGTTTTAGGACTATTTTGATTTTCAGGGAACTTTTTGAGTAGCTATGACTACTCGTTCAGCTGAAGTCAGCTGAAATGCAAGTACCAGGTTCTCAACCCGACTGACACTATTCAGCAATTAAATCAATGCAGCTTTTCTGCAAGCAGCTCAGTTTCCATTTTACTTTCCCATAGTCTTTGCAGAACACCAAACAATAGCAGGCCCTAATTCTCCATGGCCCTGGGCCTTCTGTCATCATTTCCATCAGTAACAAATACATTGAAAATGCTATTTCATCACTTTTGCACACGCTTTTGTTACTTTATATATGTAAATGACAAAACAAAGCAATGCAGAATAGCCTAGAGAATAGACAATCTTGAACAGAGCAGAAGGAGAAATAAATCACACTCTGTGAAGAGAGACGAGTAAGGATTTTTTCCATGTAAATCAGTTCTGCAAAGAGTATAATCACAGGAAGAAAAAGATCTTCAAACAAGAATAACCAGCAATATCATGTTTAAAACAGATTTAATGCACGCTTGGCAGGAGAAAGTTCATGAAATCACTCTTGGCCTAGCGTCTCACTAAAAATTTGCTTTAAAGTAAGATAGAAGTTCATGCTGACAAGAATAAAGAGCAGATACTGCCAACACAGATTCTCCTTTGAGTTTGGTCCATTATTTAAGATGATCAGAGGCAAAATAAAGACAAGTGTTTTTCCTCAGTTCACATGAGAACTTGCTAGCATTCCAGTCTTATAAAAGGTCTATCTGCCATGAGGCCAAGAAGCTAAGGACTGGTCTGAAAGCCAGCAATCCCATCAGACGAGGATTCTAGTACATTTCAAAACGTGATTGCCACTTTGAAAAAACACCAAAAGCTGGAGCACAACAGATCTGTGACCATCAGGACATGATGGAATAATCTATGTTCAAAGAAGGCAGTTACAGGAAATAGCAGCTTCTGAATCAACAAATATTTATATCCATGGCAATCTATAGACTTTTTTTTTCTTTTTGTAATACACAGTGCAATTTTGAATATTAGCCCACAGCAAGAAAGCTTTAAGAACCAAACAAATTGCTGAAGAGTCTAATATTTGACCARAAGCAAAAAGATCTTCATGCAGCTGGACTTGCCCAGGAGCAAACTGGGAAAGCCTCAAAAGTTTCTCAAGAAACATGTTTCTCAAAAGTGTGTAAGGGCAGGGGCAGGTTGCAGATCCATCATTGTCCATTAGAAACTCRTTAGAAAAATACATGCAAATTGGAAAAACGCATTGCACCAGTGGAAAGCAGGACACTGGGCAGAGCGGTTCCTCCCAGAGAGGGATTTGAGCGCGATGGGAGTGCAAGCCAGGTTCAGCCACCACTGACTAACTCGATTTGTTACTGACTTTTTAAGAGGGTATCTTTGAGTCTCCAGCCCTTATGCATCCTCCCAAGCTAACTTTCCCAAGTCAGACTTCCCTATGAATCATGTTTCTCCCTGGGTGCTAGTGGAAATGGGAGCCTTCTCCTCCCTGTTCTCATGAAATCCCGCTGACCCGTGCTGCATGCAGCCGCATGACTCCAACTGTGTCCCAAGAAGTGGACTTTTGCCCTAAAAGTTCAGTCACCTTAATGCAGAGCTGCTTTTACAAGAAACAGCTAGATAGTAAAATGTGATGGGCTTCCACATTTGCTCCTAATCAGAAGTGGTAAGGATATATAGGTGTCATGGACTGCAGTCCAACAGAAATACAACTTTTTAATACTCATTACCATAGGTAAGACTGTTGACATTTCTTTGCTTCCAAATACCTTTTTCATGAGCTATAAAACTAAGTGAAAACAAGGCACCACAGACACACTCTTAGCGATGTCCCCCACCAAGCTTTGTAACACATGCAACATTCAATCTTACCATCCATTGTAGGGATTTGAAAAGCTCTCTTGAAATAAAAGCATCCTTTACATTAAATAAATTTTGTGACCTCCTTACCATAGGTTTTCTTGGGAAATATTTTTTTTTCTAGTGTATTTTCGGGCTTCCTGTGTAGGACACTGCCAAAAAGTATTAGTAACGCAATTGAGATGAGGATGTTGGACCTTAAACATTTGAAAACCTCATTCCCACGGGAGAACTTCATATGCTCTTTACACAGTTATACCCTAACAAGATAAAATTAAGAAACTTGACCCTCAAGATTTGAGTTGTTCTGAAACCAGGACTGAAAACATTTCCAGTACGAGGTTTGCTCAAATACCAGTTTTAATTCCCAATGAGCCTGCTTAAAGCTGTAACGCGTGCGGCTTTGAAACATCCAGTCCAAGGACGTAGCAGGAACGTGGGAGACCAGGCAGGCCCTCTGCTTGAACCATCTTTTCTAAGCATGGGTTTGACTGCACAGGAAAACTGTAACCCTTAGAGAAGCACTTAGGGAAGAGGTTACCCTTAGAGAAGCACTGTGGTCGCAAAAAGATTCTTCCAACACARTGTAGGTTAAGTACAAAGCACTCTAAGGCAAGGAATTACTTGAAAGTCTTTTAAGATAAGCAGCGTTAGAAGAAGCTTAATCAAAGAAAGATTCATTGAATAAGGCAAAATTAAAGCTAGATTGGTCTTTTTCGCTCCACATCAAAGCTTGATGATTTCTGTAGTTTTCTAATCATTCCATGAAACATAACTTGGAAATGAAATCTCAGATGTTAACAGGTTTTTTCATCCTGATTTTTCATTTTCTTGTAGGGTTATTCATGACCTCCAGCAAACTGCCTTCAAAAGCTGAGAACTGGAAGATATATACATATATGTTTTGGAGGTTATAATTTCTCTCCCTAAAGGCTTTCCTTGATATCCACCACAGGAGTAGATTTTCCCCCTGGACTTGCACACAGTTGTGAATACAAGTTATTTCCAGTGCTCATTTGTTCAGCCCRTTGAGTTTTTAAGTGCATCAAGATAACCTTAATAAATTTACTGTCCTTTCAGGTTACCTTGGAAGGCTCATTTAGTTCATTTATCACTTTTTTTTTTCCCCCATTATTAAAAGCAAAGGTACCAGTGTAAGACTAAGCCTAGCAGAGCCTTCCAATTTTCAAACAGCATTATCTTTCCTTCCTTTGTAGTTAGTGGACTTTTACAAAACCGCGGGACGAACCCCAGTGAATCTGCAGTCAAATCCAGCACGATTATTCCCATACCACCAGTGGGAGAGGAGAGTTACAGGACGTCGCACGTGGCCAGGCTCTGAGGAATGAGTGGGCAGCAGCCCAGAGGCCCAGCATGGGATCGCTGCCTTCTGAGCACGGCTCATTCCTGGGAGGAAACTCTCCTGTGAGTGCAGTTCCACACAGCTACCTACCTCCTGTTCACTTTAAATGTCCCCTCTTACTCCTAAGAGGCGACTTTTCTATGTCCCCCTTTCTTATTTCTAGAAAAACGGAGCCCTCACAAAACCATACGGTTTCATAAGTGAATGTCTAACCAATCCATAGAGTACAGCTTAATCCAAGAAAACACTTGCCAATTGCTTTCAGAGAGGTCAAGCAAGCTGCATATTTGCTTAATGCATTGCTAAACATTCATTTTTAAACAGATGATTGGAAAATTCAGAGATATTTTTTGTCTGAAAAACCCTTTCTCTATTCCTCTCTTTCAAAAGAAGTTTACTTCATAACATTACTCTAGAGCAATATGCGCTTTTCACTAATAGGTTGCAGTGCATATTGTTTATTTGGTTGTAGCTAAAGGCCCCTTATGTATAAATCAGTGCAGAGAAATGAGGATTTTTTTTATTATAGAACTAAATTTTCCAAAAATACCTTAATTTCTTGTTCAGGAAATGGTACCATTGTTTACTTGAAATAGATCTTTTGATTTAGTGGCTTGCAGGAATCCTCCTTTGCAGAGGGACACCAGCCATGCTTGTCGGTAAGAGCATTGCATTGTTCTTGCCAATGGCAAATATTTTTAAGAAGATATTTCAATCACCAGATMATTAGCAGAAAGAGCTAACCAACAAGAACAGCAAAATGATTCCAAAAATTGACAACTTTTCCAAATTTTGGAAGCTCCCATTTATCCGGTTTTGGGGACAAATTCAGGTTACTCAGAAGTATTGCTTAATATCAACAAGGAATAAGCTATGAAGAATTTCTGTAATTGCCATGGTATTAASCAAAATGTGTTTGCACAAACAGATTAGGAGAACTGACAGGATGGTATGTTGATATCCCAAATTCCTCAAATTCAATTATCCTAGGATCAGATAGGCAAAGTTTTAGTGAGAAGAAAGACCTTGAAAGGGACTCCTTTCACGTGACACCCCCTCTTTGACCCGCTCTGCTGTTTATCTCCAACAACACGCTGGGACTCGATGATCTTGAAGGTCTTTTCCAGCCATAATGATTCTGTGATTCTGTGAACAGACTCCACATCCCTTTCAACTTCTGTCCAGTTTCCAGGTTTCCCATTGCAGTCTCCAACACTCCCTTGGTCATCTCCTACCCTGCTTTTTTCCCCCCATGTACTTCCCTGAAATCCATCATTCCCCAACCTACTGAAATTCCCACCAAATCTCCCCGGGTTTTCCCATTTGTAGTCCTCTGCCCTGCAAACCAGGAATGCATGCTGCCATGGATGCAAAATTAAGTTCTGCTATTCCTGGGTTAAAAAACAAATTTAAGAGAGAAAAATAAGGGTAAAGTTAAAACATTTTCTAATTGCATTTTAATATTCAACATACAACACTTAAGACTTCTGAACTAGTTCATATTATTTTGCTTTCAGTATCCAAAATAACAAAAAGAGAGAAAAAGCTTCAATCTAYCACAGAACAGACCTGGCCTGTTGTACCACCACCCATGACAAAGTGTTGTAGGTTTTCCTGTTTGCAAGGYTGGATCAGCAAGAGGTTTTATCAGGCAGCTAGTTGCAGTTCCAGGTTCTCCAGCTACTTCAGTGCTAGTCTGGACACCTCTACCTACACCAGCTGCTAATAGTCCTCCTTGGGATCATCTCCTAGTTGTAGATTACCAGACTCAGCAGGGCACCCCTTTTATTTTATTTTATTTTATTTTATTTTATTTTATTTTATTTTATTTTATTTTATTTTATTTTATTTTATTTTATTTTATTTTCGTGCTGGAATAATCCTTAAATTGGGGTAGAGGGGAGGAGACTTATAAACCAAATATGCAAGCCTCAGCTGAGAACTGCCTGCATGGTACAGACAACTAGTAAGCTGGTTAATGCTGACCCATTTTTACCACTTCTATGTCTTTTTGGGCAGAGAATCTGACTTTCAGCATACTAAGAAACAGCCTGTAGCTCATCATGGTACATAGTACACACCAGTGTCTTCATTGCAATTGATTCCAGTGATTCATATCTGGGTTTGTGCAGCTCTGAAGTCTTATCAGATTCATGGGTCTGTGTCATCACTTTTGCTGAACTCACTTATCAGGTTCTTCTTACCTGAGAAATCCTTTATATCAAGTCTTTCCCACACCAGAAATCTGATTGTCAGGTTCTTCGTGTTCATATAGATGCAAAGAGTTTGAACTTGTGGTGTAAGCCTAGAATATTACTTCATGTGAGAAAGCTTTAATAGTAGAGATGATCCTTCAAAAACCAAGCTCCTACTCATGCTATTTTTGCATTGCTCACCAAAAATAATATGAAACTTTAACTATCATGTAGGACATTCCTTTTTGTTGCAAACCGTTGGAGAATGCAGGAGTCCTTTATGAAAGACGACAAAATACATAGCAAGATCTCATATTCTAAGAGCAACTTTGTGAGTGGCTCTCCAAAATCACAAAACCTTCTGGAAAATCATTTTATGGCTGAGACCTGGTTTAAGTGCATCTCCACAAAGTGTTGGTCTTATGGTGCTACCAAACTGCCAGGTGATGATTTTCCATATCTTTTGCTTGGGATCTGTCACTAGAGGGCAACGGAGCTAATCACTTCATCACTCTTCTTCCATAAATCCTCATGTAACTCTTGGCTGAAGTTACAGATGAAGATTGCACATCACCTTTTGCATTTTCTTCCCACAAAACCCATGCTCAAGTGCCAACTTTTACAGCTGGGTTGTGTTGGGTAGTTTAACTGCAGCATCTTGAATGTTACTGGCAGGAGAACGATTAATGTTTCCAGCAATAAAGCTTCTGTGTATCCTGCTTCATTTCACAGGTCATGGATCCACTACGGTGCTGAAAATGATAGAGAAAACAGCTTCAGTGTAAATAACTTAAATTTAGTTCCTGATTCTGAATGACTGATGTCAGTGGAAGATTTACCAAAGACCTAATTTTACGCAAGATTTGGTCTTAAGTACTAACTTTAATCCTCAGCATATCAAAATGTTATTTGCTGACCTTCTGAAAAGTGATTCAGGTATAACAGGTATCTCTGTGTTTTGCATTGCCATGTTCAAAGCCAGCTGGAAGGAGGTTGTTAGATTCAGTTTCATGTAACTCCAGCAATGCCAAATGGTCTGACCTGTCCTAACTTGCAGGTACCTGGCATGGAAACAGTCTATCATTTTGAAGTGCTTGTCATTCCCGAACACAGCCATGGTCTCATTTCATCTCAGCTATGATGCACCAAAGGGTGGTGCCATTTCAGAAGGCTGTAAAGCTCATGATTGCCTGTTTCATGGGTGATTTGAGGTATTTCACTGAGAGTAAGTTTTTAGAGCCTCCTGTCATTTTAGCATGCTGCCAACGCTACCTTCCTCTGGCCAAGAGTCAATAGTTCTCTAATTTCTTATGATTATCATGGGACAGTTTCCAAGTATATGTACGTGGCATTACCAACCAAATATATTTTCCTCTGTGCTTACCCAAATGGTATCTCTGGATGATCTTTCAAGGAACCTGGAGAAAAAATATGCATATATTTAAGTATGACAAATTCAGATGTGTAACTCACATAGGTGACTCCTACCTCCTATTTCTCTACATGACTTCTCCCCGTGTGCAAAGGCAAGTAACTGAAGCCAACTATATAATAAAGTGTGTTRTGAAGAAGGTATTAAACATCCATGATGGGATATTTCAAAAAAGGGTTGCAATGGGTTGYACTATGTAAGAGAAAGAGAATATGGCAGAGTGAGAGAGGCTGTGGGCTGTCTTCTCCCCGAGATGTATATATATGCTTATGTATCTAATATACTTACRTATCTAATATGTCACATATGATATGGAAGTCCCTCACGTGATGAGAATACCGAGAGGTGTGAATGCAGATATCTTACCTCCATTTTTAGAGGTATATATTTTGGAACATGGGATGCTATTTGCATTAAAACAAAAACTGATTTTTCTTCTTAAAGCTTTTTGATTTATGATAACTTTTTTATTTAATAGAGAGTCTTCTCTTAGGAATGTATAGCTTGTCCTTTTAGACTGGCTCCTACATTCATTTGCTTCAATGTCCTTTCTCCAATGCTGAGGAACTTCAGAAGATGATGCAGGAAATCCTGCCACAGTTAATCACAAAAAAAAAAAAAAAAAAAAAAAAAAAGCCACTTTCACAGAAGACTTCTTCAGGTCCTACCAGCCTCTCTTTTCACCCGCTTGGTTGTATCTTCATCCTGTTTTTGAATAAATGGTGCTGCCATCCTGTTTGCTGTGGTTCAAGCCCAGCTCCACCGAGCGCCTTAGCCCCTTTCTGATCTTGAGCTGTTGACAAAAGCCGGTAGAAGGTGGGGGGAAAAAAAAATACAACCTGGCCCTTCAATAAAKGAATTCAAGCCCATTGAAAAGTAGGTTGTGTAAAAACTGTCGGTGGTGGCGATTTTGTTACATGGGGGCAGCTAAACACTCGCCAAGTTCTCCGCCCGGAGGGACTATAACCGCGAGGAAAGGGGCTTTAAGAAAAAAAATAAAAAAGAAAAGAAGAAAAAAGGAAAGAAAGAAGAAAAAGAAAAGAATAAGAAGAAAATAGGTTATTTTTAACACGTTTTTCTGTGCGCCGGGAGCTCCGCGCCGCAGGTGACGGGCGGCGGGCGGGCGGGGAGGTCCCTGTCTCTGTCCCCGTCCCTGTCGCTGTCGCTGTCCCTGTCGCTGCCGCGGCCCCTCCGCCGGTGSCGGTGSCGGTGGCGGTGGCGGGGCGGGCCGCGGAGCTGAGTGGAGGCGGCCCGCGTCACTCAGCGGCAGGCGAGGCTGAGGCGAGGCCGCCGCAGCAGCAGCAGCAGCGCCTGGCGCCACTGCGCAGCGCAGCGCGGCGGCACCATGAGGGCGCCTCTCGGGGTACGCGGCGGGCGGGCACGGGCCGGGCCGGGCCGAGCCGGGCCGGGCCGGGCCGGGCCGGGCCGGGCCGCGCCGCGCCGCCGCTCGCTGACCCGCGGCTCCCTCTCGGCAGGACGTGGCCGGCGCCCTCTGCCTCGTGTCGCTGGCGGCCGCGCTCGACTTCAGGTACCACCACGGCGCGGAGCTCGAGGCGTTCCTGAGGCGCGTGCACGGCGCCTACCCGGCCCTCACGCACCTGCACAGCCTGGGCCGCTCCGTGCAAGGTAACGGCGGCGTTACCCTCTCCGTAACCGCCGCTCCGGGCTGCCTTGGAGAGCCTCCCTGTCTCCATAACCGCCGCTCCGGGCTGCCTTGGAGAGCCTCCCTGTCTCCTTAACCTCCGCTCCGGGCTGCCTTGGAGAGCCTCCCTGTCTCCATAACCTCCGCTCCGGGCTGCCTTGGAGAGCCTCTCCTTAACCTCCGCTTTGGGCTGCCTTTGGAAGAGCCTCCCTGTCTCCTTAACCTCCGCTTCGGGCTGCCTTTGGAAGAGCCTCCCTGTTTCCTTAAGCTGTGCTTGGGGTTGAGATACCTTGAGATAGTCTCTCTCCTGCCTTGAAAGAATCTCTCTCTCTCTCTCTCTCTCTTTCCTTTAAAAAACTGTTCCCCTCTCTTTAACGAGAATAGCAAGCTTCATGTGAACTAACACTTGCCTGCTCTCCTAGACTTGCATGCTTTAATAATACTACATCTATGTAGTTCTTACGGAGGAAAAAAAGTAGATTTCAGATCAGAAAAGAGATATTTATATATACATACATATATATACATTTATATATATGTGTGGTATGAGATTGAATGGAGAAGATCATTCAGTAGAGGTGTCATCTGCCCCTCTAACCCCGTTCATCCAAATTCACATGAGTGAGGACGGTCCCATCTCCTGTAGTGACATCTGTCCCCTTCCAGGTGGAGAGCATCAAGCAAACGCTCGTAGCCTCTTGGTTGCTTCGTCCTTGTGTTGCTCCCTGTTTGCTCCTTTCATTTAGCACGGTTGTTCTTGTCCGGGATRTAACTTGTGCTTCCAAGAGCCTGCCCTGGCTCCGTGAGGTACCACGCAGCTCTCGTCCCACCACGTGTACGTGGTCGGGTCTCTGCACGTGTCTGCCATCGCTTTGAAGAAAGTCTCGTGATGGGAGGGCTCAAACTAGACAAGGAATCTGAGGGTGTTTTAAGCTCTGCTCTTCTTGGTCTTATCAAAGTTAGGATCATATGGCGTTGTGTTATCCACACAGGAGAAGGCTGCTCCCGTTCACCATGATTCCCTTAAGTGCAAGCAATTAATTAGCCACGTTTTCATATTTCTGCCTTGAGAGACCTAGCTAACTTTTTTTAATAACAGGGCTAAATTCTGCCCTCTCTGACAATCTTTGCTGGCTTATCTTTGTCAACCTAAAGCAAAAATTTTCGTATGAGCCAAGAGGCTGAAATTTTGGCTTGTGCTTGCCTAGGCATCCAGAAGTAGGTAACGTCATTGAACGTGTCCAGGTTCCACCAACCTGAAAGCAGAACCTGAAAGGGCAGCCTCCTCGCTTGTGAGTGAGCGTCACCTTGAAGCTTTGCTCACATTTTGGGATCCTGCTTTCTGTTGCGCTTAGCTGCGTGAGGAAGCGTGCTTATTTATGATGAGAAACAGAAATTAGTTTAAATATTTAAGAACTGAGATCAGTATTATATAGTAAGTTGTCTCTTGAACCATTGCTGTTCCTGATATGGTAATGTGGTGTTTTCCTCGGATTAGTTACAGAGGACTTATTTCTATAAACCCGGTACACATACCTTTACTGTTAACATCAACATTGTTATTGTATTATTCCTAAATCTCATTTTTTACCCTTACTAAGAATGATTCTTGCATGTAAGAATCTGGAATGATGTGCTGCCATCTAGATTATGAACGATGTGAAATGCAGGCTTGATTTAATGGGTAGGGCAGTAGATTTAATGGGCAGGGCAGTAGGGATTGCACAAGCTTTTTYTTTTTTTTTTTTTTTTTAAGCACAGATATCTAAAAGCTCTTACTCTGCAGGTCTGGAGCTTTACTTGCTCCAGGCAGCTCATACAATAATTTAGGTCTGGGAGCCCTCTAGTTCAAGAACCTGTTCAAAGAAGGACTGACTTCAAAGTTAGATTGTGTTGGTCAGAGTCTTTTCCTCTCATGTCTTGGAATATCTGCAAGGATGGAGATTCCACAGTATCTCTGTTTACCTTATCCAGTGCTCAACTGTACCTTCACTGGGGATTTTTTTTCCCTTAAATCCTATCAGAATTTTCCTTGCTGCAAACTGTGACCTGCCTCTTCACTGTGAATCTCTAAGAAGAGTCAAGATTCATGCTCTCTGTAACAGCCCTTTCRAAAGTGGAAGGCTCCATTTGAATCATCCTCCAGGCGAATCCCAATAGGGGATTAGTCTGTCCCAGGTACAGGACTTTGCATTTGCCAGTGTACAACTTCATGAGGTTTCTTCAGCTCGTCAAGGCTGTGTCGAATGGCAGCCCTGTCCCTGGTGAAGCTGCTGAACAGTGTGAGTCTTGCTCTTGATGTTGGAGAAATGTTGCTGTCACTTGGGTTTTGAGTCCTTGATCACCAGTTGCTCAGTCTAGATGGGTTTTTTTTTGCCTTGCTGTAGTCTGCCAATCCAATTCATGTGGCACCCACTTGTTAACAAAGGTACAGAAAGATCCTGTGGGAGATGGTACAGGTCTTGCTGAGGTCGAGGTTGAAGTCATCTGCTGCTCTCCTTCCAGCTGCTGAGGCAGTTATTTCTGCATAAAAGGTAATCTGTCAAGTGGGATTGGCCATTCACAAATCTGGGGGGAGATTTACAAAGCCATATTGGCCTATATGTGCTACAGCAGCAATAGAACCAGTGCCAGGAGTCCCACAGGAAAACAAACTAAAAGATGCCCAATGTGTTATATCATAATTTACATCGCTGTATGGAAATTCACATTCTTTCTGTCAGATTGATGGGAAGAGAGAGTTCTAGGCTGGTGTCTGCCTGTTGAGGCTCCCCATCTCTCCGTTTGGAAGCGTGTTTCTTGTACAGCTCCCCTGATAARCTGTCATCATGAACAGCGGGAAAGGGGGATTCTATGAAAGATGCAGCCCGTTGTACCACAAGACTRAGTGTCATCTGTTTGATCTAATTTAACAAGCAAACTCCTCGTGAGTGAGGGAAGTGTGTTTRTTGGTGACAGACCATACTACCTACGGTGGTCTATAAGCAGGTGGGTAGTCGGGCAGTTTCCCTAATGCTAAGAGAACAGCAGTCCTTTAAAGGCTTCCAACAGGGAATGCAAATAGGATGACAGAACTTCTTGAGCAGTGGCATCAAAGGTAATAAATAAATCCTTAGCTAACTGGCAGGGATATTTGGCTCACAGAGACCGATCATCAGACGCTGTGTTCTGGGCTGTCTCCGTGCGTGACTAATGCTGGACTTCTCCCCACAAGTCGGAAAAAATATCCCCTGCAAGTTGGTGGTGACAGAACGGGCTCTCTTCACAGGTTAGTTGATGACCTGGGAGGGTGTGGGGGAGAAAGCAAGACTAACAGGAAGCAATTCTAGTAAATGTGATTTAAAAAAAAAAAAAGAAAGAATTAAAAAGTGTGTGGGGGTTCCTTCCTTCTCAGAGAGACCCAGCTATCACAGGCATAACCAAAAGAAACCTTCCTTGGCACAGAAGGTTCTTTGAGACCAGCATGCTGAGACTTACATGATAGCCCAGAAGATAGCTTGGTACTTTTATATTGTTTTAATACATGTCATTGTTTACGCTGGTAAAAGAACTTGGCTGGAGCAGTTCTCTAATCTGTGCAGTAGAGCCCAGTGCTGGAGCTGTATTGCAAAATGAGGAGGGAAACACAAATGGTGTTTTGCTGTGCCTCATCTGTCACCACATTCTCTCTCTTTGCTGTGCAAAAGCACAGCCTGGCAGCATAGGGACCTAGTCTTTGACCCTGGCTGCTGAGTGTTGCTCTGGTGTATATGCCAAAGTGCTTTATAATAATATCTAGACTAGCAGGATATGTAGTAACAGCCGTGTTTGCTTTCATAAATCARTCCTAAAACCAAATCTGTAGGTGAATCCTTGTTCCTGGCCCAGACCATGCATATTAGTAGTGCTAATTGCCTCCCTAGGCAGAGGGCTTGCAGAGAGATTCAATCCCAGCACTAAGTGTCCTGTATCCTGCTGTGAGGGCATAACTGGGCTGAGGAGAGGCAAGCCCAGCTGCTCTTAGAGCAGAGTATCCTCTTCACTGGGAAAGGGTTGCCCTGAAATACTGCTAGTGCTGAGGTATTAACAACCACTAATAAACTAACAGCTGCAATCCGGGGTGATGCAGTTAAATGTCRATGTCCCCCCACGCAGAGGTGACCAGAAGGGGCCAGGCAGGAGCAGGGCACACGCTGTGATGAAGGAGAGTTCTGTCACAGCCGTGTTGGGTCAAGTGGTTCTGGAGGACCTTGTCTGCCACGTGCCATCCCGTGGGCAAGGCGCAAGCTTTGGTTACTGCACGCTGCAGTGTGCACCACCAGAAAGGGAATAGCTCGGCGTGTGTGAGCTGGGGCTTCCACTCTCAAAGCTGAGGGTTTCGTTGGCATGCTTTTAAACTTGAAAATAAATAAACAAAATGCAGACCTTGTCACCCTGTTATTAGGAGRGCAAAGGCAAGCAGCACTGAAAGAGCTGGGTGGCTCTCTGTGGTGGATCCACGCTGCTTAAAACCTCATAAATTTTTTAAAAAGCTTCATGCAAGCCCCATAAAGATAAATTGTGGATTCAGGATAACAYGATGACCTGCTAATTATAGCTTGCTTTAGATGTGTCCCTTGCAGAGGCCACTCTGCGTTTTTAGAATTCCAGTTCAGCTGGAGCCATTGCAAACATCCAAAGCCAGTTCCCACTCCCTGAGCAAAGAAAGTGGCATGTGGGGAAAGTTCCTCTGTTCTTACCTGAACAGCTCCAAGGCTGGCTCAGTGAGTTAACATTTCCATGGTGGATTTGATCAGTGGGGACGCAAAGGATAAACAGAACAAATAGCTTTCTCGAGGGCCCAGGCTGAAGGTCCCTGTTGCTGGAGCACGTTGGGTCTTCTTCCCTGCCCACGTCCATCGATTCCTGAGGAGGAAAATCAAAGGTCTCTGTGTGATAGGAGGCTGTGGCTCTGCCAAAGGGCTCACCAGGGATTGGGACACTGCAGCATGGGGAGTGCATGGCCACAGGTAGTAGTGTAGGTAACAGAGGAGCCAAGTGTTGGAGCTGGCCCTGGCGGGGTTGGGCTGGTGGGAGCTGTGCCCAGCAAATGCCAGGGATAAATGCCAGGAAACCTCCTGGCTGTTCTCCCGCAGCCTGACTGCTCGGTGGGCTGCTCTTAGGTGCTATGGGGAGGCTCTTGAGTGGAGGAGGGCTCCTTGCAGCTTCTTTTCACTCCAGTGAAAGCCTTTTTCTGATGATAAAAGACTGGGATACAGGATTTGCCTCGTCAGTATAGTGACAGTGTGTGTATGTGACTGACTAACTGTGCCTAGGAGAAATAGAAAAATAGAAACTTGTTTTCAGCCTTTTCTTGGTAAAGGAGGAGCCTGGCTTGCTACCATGGACAGTAAAATGCAGTGCAAATGTCAGTGAATTTACACCAGGAACGCTGTAGATTCGGGATGTTTTTACTGTAGCTGTACTGCTGGAGAAAGCCAAATTGAAATGTGTGTCCATGCAATGATTGTGCAATACCGAGATAATTCTTGTCAAGTTAGTTTCTGGAGTCCTGGTACTTTACAAAGCTAGATTGAGAAAGTTATATCTAATCCATTATACTCTTGAGTTAAGTTTCTCATTGTCACCCCCTAATAAATCTTTCTGCAAGCTAAATATGAGTACAAGTGAATCTAAAGAGAGGAAAAAGGTGAAGATGGTAAAGATAAAGTCTTTGTTCTCAAGGCAAAAGAGAAATCTCCTAGAGGGAAATCAGTGGGGAATGTGATGTCTGTAAGAGAATATTGTAATTCCTTTTTTTTTTTTCCTCCTTAGAGTTGTAGTGTGAGGGGGAGCTTGTGCACAAGACAGAATTAGACAGAATCCCAGAATGGTTGAGGCTGGAAGGGACCTCTGGAGATCATCTAGTCCAACCCCCTGTTCCAGCAGGGACCCCAGAGCACGGGGCACAGGGCGGCATCCAGGCGGGTTGGGAAGATCTCCAGAGAAGGAGACTCCACAGCCTCCCTGGGCAGCCTGTGCCAGGGCTCKGGCACCCTCACCCCGTTTCATCCGAGTGCTGAAAATTGGCTTTTCATCTCCCTACAGGCTTTGATAGTGTCTCTGCTTCGCGTATCTCTCCGTGCCAGCCGCGTGTTCCCTCAGAGCAGTGAGGCGCCGGCTCGTCAGGCCAGCGCAGCGTGCGGAGGTGACACCAGCACGGAGATTGCCAGGGYCTGTTTGCAGACCTGAGCGTGGATGAGACGTTTCCCACTCCGAGGGCCCTTTTAAAGCAGGCTTAGTCAATTGGCTTGGGCCCAGAGTTTCATTACAGAATGGGGCTTTCAACAATTCCTCATGCTAGTTCAGCTTCTACATGTGCTTACTACTTCTTTCTCATATTTTTCACTTTCCCTTCCACTTTTTTTTTTCTGCTGTAACTTCCTTCATAACTGGCTTTGTTCTTGTCTTTGTCAGTTCTATGGTATATAAATTCCAGATAGACTTATATGTGTATTTTATTGCTGAAAAAGTTTAGCTTTCTGTTTCCATTCATAGCTAGGCTGGACATTAACTGCCTTGTAAACTCTATTTGCTCTACAGTCTTTATGGTGGGAAGGGAAGAAGAACAGAGGAGGGCCAGGCTGCGTCAGGGCTTAACTCCAGGCGAAACCATTATTTTTATAAACAAAGTATTAGCTCATAGTTTCAAAATTCTTCAGCTCCCACCTGAGCTTTGCTCTAAACCGTGTGCCTAAATAGGATGTTAGATGTTTGTCTGACAGAAGGATGAGCTGTTTTTGAAGTTACTTTCACTGCAAGAGATTGCATCTCTAAAAGTAAAATAATTTGCTTAAATCTTCCCTTCCTACTGCTGGTTGTGGTTGGTTAACTTTGTCTTAGCTGCTCTGCTACCTAGAACACCTAAAAAATAATGGTGTGGCTTTCCTTTACAGATACGCATGTGCACACACACAAAAATTAAAGACAATTCTGCGAAAGATCTTGTTTTTTCTCTGAAATTTTCCAGGTGCTCTCAGCTGAAAAATAAAATGGTGCTTTTCTTTCCTTAAATTGGTTGTGCTTTGCATTACGCAAGCCCCTTACCTTTGCATAAACCCATGTACAGTGTATAAGATTAGCCCTTAGAAAAGAAGGAATATTTCTGCAGYCAGGATTTTGTGGTTACCTGTTTTTATATATATGAGAAAGTAGGAATTTTTAAAAGTTGCTTCAAGACTRTATCACTCTCCCAAAGTAGGATTCRTTGGGGATGATGTAGCAGAAAGTAGGTGAGATCTCTAGCTTGTTATTTGTCCAGAAGTGTTTTTGAAATGAATGCAAAATATCTCCTAAATATAACTTCATAGTTGCTTCTCTTCAGAAAGAACGAGATTGGAGAGTGCTGAGCAAAGAAACCCACATATGGGAAGTTCTGTGTTGCAACATGCCCATTGGCAGTGGAAAAATACAGGCTTACCCTGTAAGCCAGATAACGGTTTTATCTAGGCAAGTGTTTAAGTTAAATTGGCACTTAAAAAAGCCTCCCATCTGAATAACAGGTTGAGCCAGATGCCTCTTTTCATGAGCTGCCCCATAGGGTGGAGGATTCCCACGTGCCCTGAGTGGCTTTGCAGCCCCAGAGCTCACAAGCTAAMTTACAGCCACTGTGCTGTCGTGGTGGAGAGGTATGGGAGGATGGAGACAGGCTGCTAATGTAGCCAGAAAAGGAATAATCTACGTGGTTTCCATATAGAAAACAACTGTATTTGCATGGTAATCAGGAAGGCAGATGATACCCACGGGCTGTATTTAGGGTATGGAGAGGAGAATRTAGCTCACTGCAGGGTCTCCTTTACCTAGAAAGCATGTCTGTTGTGGAAGCTGATGGCACTTAGACAACCACAGGGTGGTTGAGGTTGGAAGGGACCTCTGGAGATCCTCTAGTSCAACCCCCTGCTCCAGCAGGGACACCCAGAGCAYGGGGCACAGGGTCTTAAAGATACACTTGGGGACTGGGGGAGGTCTCACACGTGCTCGTTATGTTCGTTTACTCTTCCATAAATCTTGGCTGTTGACCAGTGTCGGAGACAGGATATTTGGCCAAATGGTCCTTATTATGGTCTCTGAAAAGGAAGAACGAGGAGCCTATTTTAGCAACATAGTCCAAACACTTCAACTTATTTAAAAACTATTATTTACTCCTGGAACCTATATTTTATAACTTGGAATGGGAAAGATCTGATCTGTTTAGAAATAGTCCACTATTCCTGTGACTCCATTTTTCTAAAAATAACTTAGTGGAAGAAGTCTCAGCCCTTCTGCCTCCTCTCTAGACCTTGCTTTCTAGTTCTCCACAAGCATCCATGTGCTTACCAAGCTTGTCTTGCTCTCTTCCGAGCAGTGAAGATTCCAGCCATCCTGGTTTTTTCCTCAGCATGATTTTGCTGCCCCCCCATAGTTGTTGAGAAGTTGACAGAGGTGACAAGTGGATGTCATAACTTGTACCAGTGACCTTAAAGGAAATTGGTTCCTTTAGCAAAGGTGGGAAGCCTGAGTAGCTTCATACTAGCAGCTGCAACTAGTGGTTCAACTCATTTGTGTCTATCTCCATATGCTTTAATTAGTGTTGAGAGAGGACGTTTGGAAGAGATGTAAAAAGAATCTTTAAGAAAAGAAGAAAAGTAGAACTGGGACACTGGGAGGTACAGTGGACATCATGTTGCTTGTTTTCCCCCTCGCTTCTCGTAGGCTTCCACTTCTTGGAGCATCATAGAAACATTCCTAGCTGTGTGAATAAATATGGTGCTGAAACGTGACTTCCCGTCCTCTGCATTGGTAATGACAATTTAACTCAAATTTATGGGCTGCTGTTCTCAAGGAGCAAATTAAACTCGTACTCCCACTTGAAGCTCCTGCTTTGCATAACTCAATGTTGATGTAAGCTGCTCCTAAACAAGCATTTTTCTCCGGAGAYTGCGGATTTCTCAGTATAGGAGGACAATGAGGATCTCCTGTGAAGAGAAAGAGAAAACATATCTGGCAGTTAAGAGGTAATCAAGGGTCTTTCATCACCAATTACATCTCTTTATTAGCTTGTCACAACTACTGCCCGTTGGTCTTAGAGACCTTGTTGCATGAGCTGATTTGATGGAAATACAGGGAAATCTGGTGAATGTTGGTATTGCTGCTCGGTGGTGTAGTGAGTTGTGCTTGCAGTCCATTTTTTAAACAAATTTTAATCACAAAGATACTTAAAATAAACAAATCTGTGATTCTGTGCCTACGTTTCAAGCCAGAAGGTCAAGCTGTTGGCATTTGCTTCTTAGCTGAAGGGAGAACAAGACGATCTACACCAGGCTCCTATGCAGAAAAGTTCTTTCCAGCAGCTTTCTGTTCCTTAGGCGGAGCACTGCGGGAGAAGAGCGGAACACCTGGCCTCAAGCCTTGCCCTAAAGCACCGGGTCCTTAGGYCGTCACTCCATGCCTAGTTTTCATAGAGGGATGTATTTTTTTTTAAGTGAAAGCTGCCTTTGCATGCATGCAAATGCTAGTTCTGCTTTTGGAGCTTTTAATAAATTAAATCAGCCCGCCCAAGCTGGTCTGCGCAGTTAGGCAAGTGCTAAGCAGGGAGAGCTTGAGCAGATCTCAAAAAGAAGTCTATTTCTCCTAAAGCCAAACTAAAGGCAAACTCGGCTCTCAAAACTTAGTCCTGCTGTGCCAGTTCGGAAGTCCAGTCTATTTCCAGGAGCAGCCAAAGGAAAGTCTAGCAACAAGGCGAGCTCAGAGTGGTGTTTCAGCAGTAGAGATTTGCAGCGATCAGCAGCATGGCTGGGTTCTGACAAAGGGTATTTCCTAATAGTGGTGGACCTAAAGTAGGTTAAAAAGTAGGTTGATTTGGATCGACCGTGTTTATAGGTCGGATATCCTCCCTTCTCACCTCTGGCTCGAGGATCCAGGTGCACGACCGTGCAGCGCTAGAAAAATCAGCCCTAATTAGCAGAAGCAGCATTTGGTGAAGAGGGAAAACAGACTGTTTGRTTTCTGGGAGGGAATATGAATCCAGCTGGTGCCGGGACACGAATGCAGAGGGACACGTCGTCAGCGTCGTGCCATACAAATCCTCTGTGAGTGTCCGAAGCAACTGTGCCCTTCCCAAGGAACCAAAGGTTTGTGCATCCTCAGGAAGGAGAAGCAGGCGTCTGAACTGTGAACTGTTCCGACTCCTCCTTCCTCAAACGCTGTGTTTGCAAATAAACAGTGCCTGTTCTTTAAGGGTCATTCCCACGGTTCTGTTCCTCCAAGGGTGCTGGCTCTAAGCTGGATTGGTTGATAAAACTTCAGAAAGCAGATTTGTGAGCAGAGGTAAATTAGCCCCTTGCCTGCAAGCAGGGACACGTGGGAAGAGTCCGGAAGGGTGAGATAAGCCCTGGGCACGCTGAAGTGCCCCTCTCAGTAGCATCAGCATCTGTTGCTGAAACATCTGGGTCTTTTGTGTCAGAGACACAGCACAAATTGGCAGCACAGAGACAGGGCTGTGGTCGCCTTCAGGACACTGAGGGGACAAATGCCCATCCAGACCCTAGGGGAGTGCCAGCACCTAGACAGACCTTTACCACTGCCCCACATGTAAGATATGTTACCTGTTTTTCTGTTTTGGCTATTGTGGACCTGTAATCCAGTGTTTCATTGGGCTGTCCTGGTTTTGTTCTGCTTACTTATGTGCCAAGCTGGATATTACCRGGTTAGTCTGGTAATCCTAACCCTTCAGAATTCCTTGGTGACTTTCTTATATTAAAAAAGCATCCTCGCTTCTCCTGGGATAACAACTGGGTTATTCATTACTAATGTTAACACAGACTGAGTCTTCAGAAAATCCTTAGGAGTCTGTGAGAGTGGCGAGCGGGAGCTGGGATGCAG
>NW_020456210.1:2328813-2376974 GCF_003342845.1 Nothoprocta perdicaria | reverse complement strand
GCTGGCCACCAATGAGAAGAGCCTGGCCCCTTCTTCCCTGCATTCTCCCTTCATGAACCTGTTAATCAGATTCCCTCTCAGCCTTCTCTTCTCCAGAGAAAACAGGCCCAGCTCACTCAGTCTCTCCTCATACGAGAGATGCTCCAGCCCCTTAGTCATCKTAGTTGCTCTCCCTTAGTTGCATTCCCTTCATCTCTTAGTTGCTCTTCCAGCCAGGCCTTGCYGTGGGAAACGGGATCTCCGTGGGAGTTGATTCGGAGCCTGGGAGGAGGCTTGGCTGTTCAGCTGCAGAAGCAGGAGTTACCTGGGCCGTGCTGATCAAAGGCAACGKTATCTGCTGACTCTTCTCACACGCACAAAGTGCTGCTGTGTGGAAAGCAACCTTGTGTCATCCGTCCCGTAGAGGTAGCCCGGCCCGTGGTGCTGGCTGAGCAGAACCAGGCGCTGGTTTCACCTGTTAATGGCAGCTTTCATTCTTCTCAGGAGCTGGGAATGCCAGATCACAAACGGTGYCCTGAGTCACGGGAGCGTTTATCTTTTATATGGCCCTCACCCAAACTGTATACGCAGCTTAAACGCTGATGCTGGGAAGACCTATTTAGGTCTGTACTTAACGCTAGTCTGTGCTTGGCTCTTCCTTTTGTTTCTCCCGAGTGCAGTTGTACAGTGTTTGCAGCAGGAATGAGGGCTGCCCATGGCAGGGCACGAGCGGCCTCGGTTCATTTTCCGATCAGAACACTAGATCATTTGCAGAAGGTCCTAAACTGAGAGCATTTGTGGCCATACGTGGACTCTTGCTTGGGGTAGGTGGCACTGAATCAGTGGCAGCGCCGCTGTGGGGCCGCGGCTAAAGGAACTGCCCCACATCGGCCTGCAGGCTGCCCCACATAGTTGGCGTGTGGTGGTGGTTGAAAGCCAGGGCTGGAAACGGGCTTGGAGATGGCCCTCGCTGCTGGACGCTGGCGTCTGATTCCTGGTGAGATAAAACGCTCTGTGTTTSAGGGCCTGCAGCGCTGGGCTGCTTCCCTTGGCGAGTTCGTCCCCTCCGTAATCGTCATGTCCATGCACATCCCTGCTTTCCCGTGCCACAGAGCTTCCCACCCTAGGTTCCGGCAGCAGGAGCTGCCCGCTGTTTGGGACGCTCTCGCTGGGCTGCCCCTCGAGCCTGGCTAATCCTGAGCCCGAGGTCTGGTTCAGCCCGGCCCGGTGCAGCACCAGCGGCCGCCCTGGAGCCTCTCGCCGCGTTTCTCCTCTTCTCCTCGGCTCTCCACCTGCTCCTAGCCCTGCGGAGCCGGCACCATTCCCGTTCTCCCTTCCGGCTGCCGCTCTTGTGCAGCCCGGCYGCGTCCCGAAGCCGGAGCTGTCCCCATTCCCTGTTCCCTGCTGCGGAGCGGGAAGCCGAGGGAATTTCACAGGACACCTCCAACACCGCCTCGCTGAAAATACCCCCGCTCCTCCTTAACTCAGCCCTTCCAAAGTGTTTCCTCTCCCTCCTTTCCGTAACTTAAATTCAGCCCTCTCTGTAGCTTTAGTAGTCCTAACTAATGCTCTTCCTAGTGACTAATCCTTTCCCTGTTAATCTTTGGGCAGCGTCTCCGATGCAGCTAAGCCAGGTATTTTCTGCTTTCTCATCACTAACTCGTGAGTGTGTTCAGCTCTTCCTCCTTGCCTTTATTATCTAAGATGATACGCTAATATTGTGATAAGGAAATATTTTGCATGTTCTTTAGAAAACCTGTACCTCGATGTTTTAGGAGAAGAATAATATTTTATTTATACATTCTTTAGTTCCTTAATGCTATTTGCTAAGCTTGGATTTAATAAAAATGTTAATAATTTAAAATGCCCCAGACTGTTTCTAGGATTGGTTAAATGACTTTGATATTACAGGGTGACTTTTGCCCAGAAGACAAACATTTATACTTTTAATTAATTTAGTATGTACTCCTAGAAAAGAAATCTGCTCAGATGCACTTGATGTAGCAGTGAAATACGAGAAATTACATGATGATCTTGATGTGCAATTTTTTTTTTAAGGTTTGTTTCATTTTGTTTCATTTTACACTTTGTTTAAAAATGTCTTTTCCCCTTTCCCTTGTAAAGGAAGAGACCTGTGGGTTCTTGTTCTGGGAAAGTATCCAACCCACCATAAGATTGGCATTCCAGAGTTCAAGTATGTTGCTAATATGCATGGGGATGAGGTACGTTTCAACCTTTACCATATATATATCCTTTATACCAAACACACTAACCACAGACAGAGAGCTTTTCTCAAGCCTGTAGTGCTTATCATTGAGCATCGTTCCTCAAAGATGGCCTGAGCTGCTTGTATCCCTTGAGGATTTCCRCGGACAAGGTTCATTTGTTGTATCACAGCGAAGAGTTCTGCACCTAAGGCCTCTCTTAAGCAGGCAGAGCTCTGTCTTGATACAGCCAGAGACTTTAACTGCACTGGAAATTAGTGACATGGGGGAGTTTGCTTTTTGTTCCTGCTGACWGGGCATGAAGGATGACCGAAGCTCTTCAGCTCATCCCAAAGGTAAATAATAATTCCCGTGACTCACGTCCCAAACCATCTATTTTGTGACAACAGTTCCCTTGGGAACATTAAGCTGCGGATACCTAGATTTGCTTGGGATGAAAAGCTCTTTGAGGCTGAATTTGCTGAGGAGAGAGTGCCCGTCCCTAAGGGAAGGGAGACGGTGCCTGGCAAGGTAACGGTGACTGGTTCCCTTCCCGGGTGGCCCTGGAATCTGCGGTGGGAAGGGTCAGGGCTTCCTCTTCGCCCTCTCCTCTTCTGGCCTTCTCTCTCTTTCTCTTCCTTTCCAGCTTTGCCTGCTTTTGCTAGACAGGCTCGGGCTTAACTTTGAGCCGCACTTCCCAGCRGGAGAGGCAGATCCCGACCCTGTCACAGGAAGGGCAGGACACAAGCCACGGAGCAGACATGGCTTGTGTTGCGGGGCCTGGAGAGCGGCACGAAGCCTCTGCCCTGCCTTGGGAAACGTGGCCCCTTCCCAGCCGGATCAGCCGGGCTTGTAGGCTGCACATCCAGGCACCCTCAGGCTCCGGAAGGCCCCATTCCCGCCGTGCTTCCTGAGGTGACTTCCAAGTGAAGCGACGTCGCTGCCCACCTTTGTGTGTCCACAGAGCTCTGCTGTGGGGACAGGTGCTCCACACGTATCCATAGGGGCAGGAATTAGCTCTGGAATTAGATCTTAGGCTGGGGCACAGCCTGAGAACTTATTTCTATGTGGTCTATGCAACAAGCGAGGCAAAAATCTTTGGCATCAGGGCCTGTGTCACAAGTTGCAGAGCGAGGATCCGTGGATTTATCCATGGATTGCCCAGCTCGGTGCTTCTCTAAGGAATGACATTCCAGCTTGTGCACCAGGCTGAGGAGCGACCCTGGAAACGGAGCCCTTTTTCCAGGCCCTCCTGAGGGTCTTTGCCCTGCTTTAGTTTTTAGTTTTTGCTTAGGGACATAACACTCAAGCATTAATTTTCTATTCTTATTTTTTTTTCCTGTCTGACCAGAAATGCATTTCAGATGGCAGGAAATTAATTCCTTGTAGAGTGAAGCACTGGAGAACTGGACCGTTTATTCCCATAATCTAAGATTCCGCTGGATTAGCCACTTGGGAAAGTTTCAGCTTCCCCYGTATGCTGCCCCACAGCGTTTCCTAACTCAAAACTGGAGCGTTATGGTTTCCTTGATATAACTGCCTGCTGTGCCTCCTTGTTGCCTGCCATATGTACATATATATGTTTTGTGTGTGTATAAATATATATATATATTTTTTGACGTAGCCAGCAGCCTGTTTTTAAAACCGGAGAGGAGCTGTGGGGAAGGAGGCGAGTAGCCGGCGCGCTGGCTGTTCACACGTGCAGCTGGAAGAAAGCCCGGGATATTTGGAGAGGTGCCTAGCAGGGCACTCGGTATAAAATAATGGGAGCACAAACGTAGTTTYTTCAGCATCAGAAAGATCATTTTTGGTAGGCGGAGACCAAAGTGGAGTGATTTTGGGGGCAGTCATTGCCAAACAGAGGCACTTTTGCCCCCGCCAGCCGCCGGCCTCTCTGTGCCCAGGGAAGTTGGGCACCGTTTGGAGCGGGTCCGTAGCCCAGGCCAGCTTAAAACCAACGATCTATCACTTAGATAAAGCTATCACCTTGATAAGGCCTGCGCCGGCCTTCCCGGGGCAATGTATTGACCTTGCTGGCTTRGCTTGCCGTTTAAGGTAAGGGAACTGGCCTGTGCATTCCATGTCATCCCGGCAGCAGGCATCTCCCGAGGGGGGATTCCGGAGACAGGGCCATTCCTCGGGGTTTGGTGACTGCAGGCAGGAGTAGCTTTGTCATCAGTATAACCAGAGCCTTGAAAAAACAAGTTAATATGAGCCCTGTGTAAAATTCCTCACTCATTTCCGAGCGGCACACGCACTTGTACCGTTCCCGGTGCACGGGGTGGGATGTTTGCTACCAGAGCTGCTTCCATGCGCTGTGGGGCCGTAATGCCACAGCACAAAGGAAGGGGAGAGGCGCTGGAAGGGCATCGCCTGGCCCCCTTATCCCGCTCTCCGGGGGGAGATCCAGTGGGGCACGGAGCGGGGAGGAGCAGCTCCTGCCTGGCGGCTCAGCGCGGCTGGGATGTGGCCCCGCGCAGGGCAGGGATGTCCCCAGCAGGATGGGCAGGAATGTCCCTGCAGGATGGGGTAGGATGTGCAGGGATGTTCCCGCAGGATGCGCAGGGATGTTCCCGCAGGATGCGCAGGGATGTTCCCGCAGGATGTGCAGGACACGCGGCCCCGCTCCGCGCTGCCCATAGAGGTGGTTTGAGGGCAGGGCTGCCGCAGGGAGAGGCTGGAGCCGACGCTCCGGCTGCGCCCCCGGCATCGGGGCAGCCGGGCCCCACAGCTGCCGCCTCCCCTCCATGGACACATCCCATGGCGCTTCCCAAGGGAGCCGGAGCAGCCCCTGCCGCAGCCCTTCCGAGAGGGGCTCCTCGCGGCTGGGCTGYGCCGGGTTCTGCTCGGTCAGGGCASCGGCCCCACGTGTGTCACGTGTGTGATGAGTGCCGCCGTGCTCGGCTGCTGCAGGGAGTTCGGCTAGGGGTTCATGTCGCGTGGGGCCGGGTCAGCTCTGCGGTGCCGCGCGCGTGGCCCCGCTCTGCTGCTGCCAGCGCTGCCCTTCCCACCGCCTCTCCCTGCTGCTCCTCCTCAGCTTCCCCTGCCCGGCCCCGCTCTGTCCCTCAGCTCCCCTTCCCTTCCCTTCCCTTCCCTTCCGCGGGGTCTCCAACAGGAGCCCAGCGGCCCCGGCCCGGCCGCCCTTGGGCTGCCGCCTGCGTGACGCCGCTCTCCCTTTCCCTCCTTCCTTCCTTCGCTTCTTCCTTCCTTCTTTCCCTCCTTTCCTTCCTTCGCTCCTTCCCACCTGCAGCCGTGTTCCCAAGACGTCTGTCACCTTTGGCCGGGCTGCATTCCCAGCTGAGGCTCAGGGCAGCTCTCCTGTTCACAAGGAAGCCGGGACACACACACACACACACACACACACACACAACCCATTAGCTGTGTCCGTGTGTCCGTGCTGTTCCCATCTCGGTGGTGCCAGACTCCTCCCAAAAGGCGCTCAGAGCGCGGGGCAGTTCCGGCTGCTCCCGGCACGGGCTGTGCCCAAGGCTCCGCGGGGCCTCGTTCTCCCCATCCCGGCCGGGCACAGGGATCCCCGGCAAAGCCGCCGGCGCCGCTCCTGGAAGCCTCATCCCGGGGCTCTCCCGCCCTTGCTCCGCATGGAAGTTGCYGGTAAATTGGCCACGATCTGACGGGGAGGCCACAGAGGGGCCTGTCCGGCCTCCTCCGAGCCGGCTCCACGGGCGGCACCCGTGTCCCGCGCAATCCCTATGGAGCCGGCTGCTTCCCGGAGCAGCCCGCGGGTTTGGGCTGTGGTCGCTCCCTATCCGTGCGGCGCTGGAGCAGCAACAACAGCTTTGGTTCCAACACTGGCGTGCCCTGTGTGTCGGTGTGATCCAGTTAAAATAATACTGATGGAATGCAAGGTGGGGGTCTCGGCGGCAGGAATAATCCCCGTGCTTCCCTCGGCAGACTGTCGGGAGGGAAATGCTGCTCCATCTGATCGACTTCCTGGTGACCAACTACGGGAGCGACCCGGTTGTTACGCGGCTGCTCAACAACACCCGCATCCACATCATGCCGAGCATGAATCCGGAYGGATTCGAGGCGACCAAGGTGCCCGACTGCTACTATTCCCTGGGCAGGTGAGCGAGGAGCGGGCGTGAGGGAGAGGGGCTGACAGCAGGGATGTGTGGGGCGAGCAGCACGTGGGGCGAGTGGCRTATGGGGCGGGCAGGGTGGGCACAGCCGCTCCCCACTTCTCCAGGCCCTCCCTTTCCTTGGGAGAGGGATTTATTCCGCAGCAAATGGCCGGGGCTGCTGCACAAGGCACCACGTTTCTGACCCCCTTCCCGGCATCCAAGCCGACTTCCACGGAGCTTGAAGTCGAGCGCAGCTAGAGCCGAGTTCCCCGTGAAACGGAGCGCCCGCGGTGCCGGGGACACGGACACGGGCCCTGCGGGAGACGGAGGACGTGGGAGGCCACGGGAGCCTCTCTGCTCTCCCTCAGGTACAACGGGAACGGCGAGGACCTGAACCGCAACTTCCCCGACGCCTTCGAGCTCAACAACGTCACGGTGCAGCCGGAGACGCGCGCGGTCATGGAGTGGATCAGGAGGGAGACGTTCGTGCTCTCGGCCAACCTGCACGGCGGGGCGCTCGTCGCCAGCTACGCCTTCGACAACGGCAACGCGGGTGAGCGGCGCCGGCGGGCGCCCCACGGCCCGGCCCCACGGCCCGGCCCCACGGCCTGACCCCTCCGCCCCGCAGCCACCGGCTCCTCGCAGGGCTACAGCAGGGCTCCGGACGACGACGTCTTTGTCCACCTGGCCAAAACCTACTCGTACAACCACGCCAGCATGTACAAGGGCGCCGGCTGTGACAACAGGCAGACCTTCCCGGGCGGCATCACCAACGGCTTCTCGTGGTACCAGCTGGAAGGTAACGGTGTCGCCCGTGTCCCCGGTTCAGGTGCTCCGGCGGGGGTGTTCCTGCCCCTCCTGCCCCCCCGGGGGTGACACTGGCTGGTTCTGCCCCCGTGAAGGGCTGGTTCCAGGGCTGCTTCCAGCTGTGGGAGCCGCCACGTTCATCCCCACGGGTCTCTGAGCAGGATGCAGCGTTTGCAGACGCTCCTGGTCTGCAGGGACAAGTGAACAGGGCGGCTCACTGTCCTGCTCTTCCCAACGCCAGGACAGGTTCCCTGTAGCTGCAGCTACACACAGCACCCACACAGCCATCACAGGCTGCTTGTTAACGCCGTACCGACCCATTTGCACAGCTACATTGAGCCTGGAGGCCAGGATCTTTCCTTGGAGAAAGCCGGGAATGACTTGGCTGTCGACAGTGCTTGGAGTTCATCRGCTGTAACTGAGATCGATAAAAACCCATTTCCTTTCAGGAAGAAAACCAAAGTCGAGTCACCTTTTATTTCGTTAACCGTTGATTACAGAAGTGCTTTAATCTGTGCCTGTTTACAGCCACAAACAGCCYGTGTGTCGCTGCCACAGTCTCAATCCAAGGCCTTAGAAAGCTCCAAGGGCAGCTGTGGGAAGGGGCAGCGCTGCCCCAAGGGTAACTCTGTCTGCCCCATAGAGTGGTGAGTGCGGAGCGGTGCTGTGCGCAGGACCAATTGATCTCCTGCCCCTCCGGAGCAAGAAAGCCATTTTTCCACAGTAGATACCAGTGCCCGTGGCACTGGGGACGGATGCAGCTGGTTTGCCTCCGTGCTGCACCTCCTTGCAGGTTTGGTGCTGCCAGCACCAGCGCTGAGCTCCCTGCTGCTCCCCTCGCGTGAACGCTCTGCTTCTTCCCAGCTCCGCGCCCTTTGCTTCGTCTCCCATGCCAGGTGGAATGCAGGACTACAACTACGTCTGGGGACAGTGCCTGGAGATCACCTTGGAGCTGTCGTGCTGCAAATACCCCCCCGAGGACCAGCTGGAGAAGTTCTGGCGGGACAACCGGGCGGCCCTGCTCGAGTACATGAAGCAAGTGCATCTCGGTGGGTGCGCGGCCGCAGCCGGGCTCCTTCCCGCTTTTTCCCGCTCCTTCCCYGCGGATCCTGGGCAGTGCCACGTGGCGGCGGCCGCGCTGCCCGCCCTGCGCGTCGGGCACTTGCTTCTCCCCCTGGAAAAGGCCGCTCAGAGCGAGTGTGGTGGGAGAGGCGCCCGCCCCTGCGCGAGGAGACGGCCCCTCCAGCCCCTCCGGCGCCAGCCTCCCGCTCCCAAGTCCCACAGGAGCTGTGGGTTCGGACAAGCGCAACGTGTTTTCCGGGGCTCTCGCTGGTTCCTGGTGCAGCAGGARGCCGGGAAAGCCGCTGTCGGCCAGGGGGTACTGGGGTCTTAAAGGGTGTCGTTAAAATGCAAGCAGTAACCTGAGTCTGTGTGATGGTTTTGGCAAACGAGAGGTGCAGAGAGCAGGATGCCACTTTCTACATTAGCACGGGGGTAAACAGTACGACTTTTTTTTTAAGGGTTTCCTATTTTAATTCCTTTTGTGAGATGTAAGTGGCCTTGGKGACTGCTCAGAGGTGCTGGGCGGGCAGGGGCAGCCCCGGCAGCGCCGCGCTGCGCCCTGCTCTCCTCTCGCCCCGCGCAGGCGTCAAAGGGCAGGTCCTGGACGGCAGCGGGCGGCCCGTTGCCCAGGCCATCGTGGAGGCCGTCGGCCGCTCCCACGTGTGCCCCTACAGGACCAACGAGCACGGCGAGTACTTCCTGCTCCTGCTGCCCGGCACCTACGTGATCAACGTAAGTGCGCGCGGCCGCCCTGCTTGCCCACGGGCCCCAGGGAAGGGCCTTTCCTGCTGGAAAGCACCAGCCCCCTGGAAAATTCCTGCTGGGRTGGGCCAGGGCCGTGAGGAGCAGGGCAGCCGCTGGGTGCAGCTTTAGTCAGTTCCTTCGCTTTGAATCCYGACGCCCGCAAAGGCCAACGAGCCGAACCCGTGTCCAGGGAAGGCCTCGTTGTGTCCCCCGGGCAGCTCAGCAGGCCTCACTGCAGCCCAGCTGCCGTAKGGGGAGTCGCTGCTGTTTCCTCAGCCTGTAGCTTAGTTTGTGCCTGGGACCCTTCCTGACGGCTCCAGCGTGTTTAAAGCAGCACGTTAGGCAACGATGGTCACACAGCAGCCATCGACATCTAAAACCAGGTAAGAAGGAGCTCTCTCCTGTTTGTTCCCAGGCCACCGTACCAGGATTCCAATCCCAGCTGAAGACGGTGGAGATCCCGGATAACACAGCGAACTTCAGCGCTTTGAGATACGACTTCACTTTCCCGGCAGTGTCCGTGAGGACGGGCGCGGCCCCGTGTCCCACCTCTCCGCTGTACGGCGAGCTGGGGCGCTCCGCGGCGGCGGGGAGGGCAGCGCCGCGCGGCGTCCTGGCCGCCACCGTCCTGCTCGCGCTCACCGTGACCTAAGGGCAGGAAGGACGGGGCAGGGCCAAGGCCACGGCCGCCTTCCCCGGGGTGGCTTCCAAAGAAGAGTATATGCAAAAGAATGTATGTTTTATAAATGACAACCTCAAGACTTAAGATTATGTTTATTGTATTTTATAAAATCCTGGCTAGACAATCAGATGTTTAACTGTAATTGAAGTATTTATGTATAAAAATACGAGTCTAAGAATTATTGTACAGCTGCTGGAGACGGACGCTGTGGAATTCCAGCGTGGAAAGTGTTGCTTCGCTTTGAGCAATCGGCATCGAAGGCGGCCCGGCCCAGCCGCGCACGGCAGCCGTTCCGCACCGGCCCTGGCCCTGGCGAGAGCCGGGGCCGGGCCCTGCACCCTGCGAYGCGGAGCTGGCGCCGCTTCCTGCACCGCTGCAGCCGCTCGGTATCGGTGACGGCGCCGTTACCCGTGCCTGGCGCCGCCCCGGGCGGCACCGGGGTACAAAGAGCAGCYGGGGCTGTAAAGGGAGGTGGAAGCGCAGAGTGCCAGAGGGCAGGGAGCRCGTGGGCTGCTCCGGCGCCAGCCGGAACCTTCTCCCAGGTGGAGCTACTGCCTGTCYGTGGAAGTGTCACCCGCAGCCTCTGAGCTCACCCAGCACCTTGAGAGCCAACTAAGGACTTCAGGGTGGCCCGTGGGTGCTGGGCGCCCCCTTCAGCCAGGAGCCAAGCGGAGCTGCTCACGAAGGCCGGCYGGGTGCCGAGCACTGGGACCCTGTCCGGGAGCTGCAGGGTGCTGCGTGGAGCCTGCGAGGAGGTGCCTTTGGGCCCAGCTTCTGTGAGCTGTTTTTAGGGGCCTTGGAAAAGAGAAATCAGTGACAGTGACAGTCAGGGTTGGTCTGGGCCTGGGTGCTCCCGTTAAAGCTCTGGCTGGTGGGAGTTTTCCTCATTTAAGAACGTTTCACATGAGAACACAGGGCCCGGGCTCGGTGGAGGGGGCAGCAGCCCCCGTCCTGCACCGCTGCTGGGGCCCATGCAGCTCGTGACAGGGTAGGAAGGTGTAACACTTCCTTCTGATCCTGTCACTTAAAGCAAAACCCATCTGAGCAACCAACCCTGGGCCCTTCAGGTTAAGGCCCCTAGAGCAAGGAACAGAGGAGGTGGCAGCAGCCGCGGGGCAGTGGGAAGATCCTGTGCCTTATKTCACTGTTGGGATTTCTGCTGCTTTGCAATCACGCAGGTTTTTAATTCAGTGAAACGAATGCTTAAAGAAATAACACCAAGGACTGGGTACAGAGATCTATATATAAAAGAATGTTTATTGACACCTGTTGAACATAACGTTTAAGATGATGAGAAAAGGAAAGCCTTAAAACACAACGTGTCTCTAGAGGGGCGCCCTGCTCTGCACATGCGGGGCGYTCACTGCCGCACGGGCGGCAGGAGGGCGGCCCGTGGGGCAGCCCATGGGGCAGGGCTGCAGTGTCGCCATCACTCACCCTCATGCACCGCTCGGCCCGGCCAGCAGCGGCAGGCGCCGCTCGGGGAGAGCGGGACGATGCTTCGGGATCCCGGGCAGGCCCCTGCGCAGCGTGGAAACGGGCGCTCCCGTACAGCCGGGCGATTCCGCTCAAAGCCCAGTTTACAAGACAAGGGGGGTGGTAGCGCATTATAACCAATTGTACAATAAATACTCTGACGACAGACATGCTTGAAGCCTGTGCTGTGCCTGTACCAGACCAGAAAGCGCACGTCAGCCAAAAGCAGCGAATTTTCATTTTTAGTAAGCTCTGAACCTTAAGATCCTTAAAAATAACATTAAACTCTAAGGCTCTGAATTTGCACTTTGCAACAGCTCTCAGCTACCGCGTACCCAGCGCGGGAGGCAGAACCTTCCCTGGTGCCAGCAGCTCCTGGGGCAGCTCCGCATGCCGCCGGCTGCTCCCGGGAGCCGCAGCGCCGGCTACAGCCGCGTGGCCGGGGGTACAACAGGCGGTGCCACGTGTGGCCCCGGAGCCCCGCGGCTGACGCGGGGACCAGGCGCCCCCACTTTGCTGCGCCCGGGGGTTTCTAAGCCCTTGCCCACAATAACGGGGCTTTCTGAACCAAACCATTGCCCAGGCTGGCACAGGCTGCGRGGAGCAGAATTGGTTCTTCCTTTGAGTTAGACTCAAAAAAGAACCCAGGGATGAAATGAAACAAAACCCGGTCACCATCTTTCACTGGGAGCCTCATGTCAACTTTTGTCCTTTCTAAGCCCCAGGGCCAAGGGAGGTGGCAGCCGTAGCCCCTGGGGAACCAGGTCCAGCGCACGCTGCTCCGGACTGCTGGCCCACGATCCGGAGGCACAATATTCCTCAAAAACACAATCCTTGCTTCTGCACTAACTGCAAGCAGTGTCCCGGCTACTTATGCTTCGGCTGTGCTGCACATCTGAAGGATTAAAGCGTAAAGTGCCTGTAAACAGCAAACTGCCAAGTAAAGATTCAGTATTAAAACACCTTCAAATATTTCAGTATTCCCCCTTTCCAGCCTTCTGAGAGATGTTAAACGTTCCAGACCTCGGTAATTCTGCCTTCTGTCTCAGGTGCTCTGCACGTTGCTTTCTTGGCTCATGAGCTCAATTTCAATCCTAGAAGAAACCTACGCTGTGAGAAAGTCCCACCGAGTCAGCCAGCGGCTCTGCTGAACCCCTAGAGCACCGGAAAGGTGCGGGGGTACCCGGGTGTCAGCGGGGTCCGCCTGACGCGCACCCAGGACCAGGCGGAGCCCGGCACTGCGAGCGACGCGGGCCGCTCCATTTGTTCACGTCTGGCTGTCGCTGCCAGGTCGCACAGCCGGGGCAAAAGAAAATCTCCTCCCAGGCAGCCCAGGTCGCCTCTTCCCATCTCATTTTCCAGACAGGGAATTCCAGCGGGGCGAGCAGCACAGGGCCGCTGCACGGCCACAAATGCACTGCCAAGGAGAACAGCACTGGGACGCCGACACTGCACCAGGACACTGACCCTACACCAGCACTGCACCAGCCTCCACCTCTCCTGCCAGGTAAGGACCATCTCGCACAGTTGCGACTCCTCGTATTAAGGGGAAAAAGAACCCCAAACCCCTCCTTATATCCTTAAGCCTCCTTATATCCTGCTTAGTTCACATTACATCCTCCTTTTTTATTCTTAATGCTGCAATTATTTAAATATTCTTTCTGTGGATGCATTTTACAACGTGTATATATATATATATATATATCTTTGTATATACAGGCTAACATATATGCCTCGACAGGCTAGTTCAATAAATTAAAGCTCAAAACACCAAATGTATGCACAGCAGTATGTACAAACTGCAATAAATTAAGAGGATCGAATGCCCAGCGCATTAAATAAGGGCCCCAGAGCGCTGCCCACCTCCAAGCGGGAGGCTCCCGTGCCGAGCCGGCCCCTGCCCAGGCCAGGGCCATCCAGGGCCGAGCCCATTGCCGGGGCCCTCCCGGCTTCTCTCCTCCCCGCTACCCTTTACAGCGGGCCGAGCACAGGGCCCACAGCCGGATTCGGGCACCTCTGGCTGGTACCACAAGGGCCTGAACCCCCGCTCCGAGCTCCCCACCTCCTGCTCCATAAAGCAAGCTTGGAAAAGAGCCGCCCGACACTGAACAGTGTTAAAAATGTCACACCACAGAAACGAATTCAGCGCCAGGAAGGGAATTCTAGCCGGGAAGCAGGAGCTCCCCACTGCCGCAGCAGTGCCCAGGCAGCGGCACTTCCAGGGCTGCTCCCTGGGGGACAGAGGCAGGGGGTGGGTGGCACAAGGGCAGCCCCTCGTTCCCACATCCCCTTTCCCCGATTCCCTCAGCTGCAGCACAAGGCTCCGCGTGTGGGAGCGTCGCACACAGCAGCCCGAGGGCCTCCCCATGTGGGATGGGGCCGTCGGGACGCAGCGACCGGGGACGAAGCCCTTGCACTGTCAGGCCTCCAACAGCAAGAGCTTCTCTTGTGCAAGAGACCGAGTAGGCAACAGCAACTAGGCTGCAGAATTCACTTAATTAAAATTAATAAACTTGAGAGGCAACAGAATCTCCTCGTGCAAAAAGGAAACTCAACTACATGGGGGAAAAATATGGGCTGAGCAAGGCAACTTGTGGCTTTTACCTACAGCTTCCAGCCCCTGTATCTGCCATTTGCCTGCGTGTCCCCCGTATTYGGGGGGTTTGCTCCTGATTTACAGGCACTAACTGGCGGGACCCTGGACTGGCTATTGCAGTTCTGCCCCTCGAGCAGCTACTGCGGTCACTCCTTGCACTAGGGCACAGGGGCGGAGGGCGCCGCGCGGCTATTTTAGGCTAGGGCAGCTATTTAACCCGGCCTCGCGGGATGGCAAACCCAGAGCTCTGCCTGTGGGTGACACCGCCGGCCCGCACTCCAAAGCTGCCGCCCTCCCCGTGCGCAGGCCACGCGCGGCCCCGCTCAAATAAAAAGCTTCAAAACGGGCAACTCTTTTCTTCAACCGAGTCTCCCAAAGAGGGGGGGAAAAATTACAACTCGTGGGTGCAGAATCCATTAAAACCCAATCCCAATCCAGCCCAAGCACATTCGGAAGATATTTAAACCCACAAGCACATATGTGGCCTTCTATGAATGCCCAGGAGAACTTGCAAGCTTAAGGCACAACTAAGTGGTACAGACTGTTTGACAATACAGTGACAAGAGTTAAAAACTTTAAGCATCAAATCCAACTGAGACAAACTTTTGTATTAACAGCTTTGGGTATTTAAATTAAACCAAAGAAATACCAACACATTCTCAAAATTGTGATACAGTTAAAAAGAAGGCAAGTAAGAAAGATGAGTTAACTTAAGAAATATCTACCTGAAACAGAACCTCAAGATTTGTTTGGTTTTGCGACTGGTGGGGCTTCTTTAATTGTACTGTTACTCAAGCAGTGCTGGGCATGATGCAGTGCTAAGTCTAAAACCAATGCAGAAAAAAATACAGATGTGCCCCGATGCTGCCCAGTTTGGGCAACTCATTCTACAGACAATCCTTCACTTCCCTCGCCTGCTTCCAATCTTGCACCCGCAGCTAAAATAATCAGAGCTCAGCAGAGACCACCAAGTCTCACAATACCTTCAGAATCTGTTTCACAGGATTTTTCAGAGGTAACTGTGACTAAATTTAAGTCAATGACTTCTCTTCATACAGCACTGAATTTTATGTATTATGAAGACATTGCTTTCTATTCTGTTTCCAAATCCTTAAAATTCTTTCCTATCACCTCTTCCCTCATAATCTTCCAAATAATTTGATTATGGGGGTGAATTTAAGTCTTGGGAATGAGGGAACTCAGACTATTTATTTATTTTACTGACTTATTCAGAGTTCTAATTTCTGCCAAGTGTCCTCACCAGGCAACAGATACTGAATCTCAAGAGTCTTCTGTCCTCCTTAGATGAGGAATCACCATTGCAAACTCTTCAAAAATACATCACCCCTCACAACCACTAGATTTGGTTTTAACGTGCGTATTTAACCCAGCAATGCAGATAGGACTAATCTGTTGGAGACAAAAAAAACACTTCAAACGACAGACAGTTTACAGGAAATACATACTGCTATTCAGAAGGATTTAAACTCTTCAAACTGAGAGCTGAGTAGTAGGCTAACTTTCTCAGTACTAGTGCAATATTTATTTTAGTGACTGCTTTCCACACCAAACATAAAGATACCCAAAATATTAAGATTCCAGTACAAATACAAAAATAGTTTCTTACTCTCTTGGTTGCTGCCCCAGTCTGAAGCTCCTTCGGCTGCTGTGCCCTCGGTAGCCTCTAGCTGAAGTAAGTGAGCACGATCATCTGTATGGGCTGCCTGCACACGGGGCACGGTTTGTTCCTCTTCTTCAGCTTCCTCGCGCACGTGAAACACGACATCAGGTGCCCTGTTCTGCCGTGCACTATGCAGCCGTTCTTGGGTCTGCTCTGACATATGACGCAGGGCTCGATGCTGGTGACGGGCAGGGTGCTCTCCGTGCTGTCCTCCTTGTCCTGCACGTCTCTCTTCTCGGGTTCCTTGAAGTCCTCCTGACTGCTACAAAACAGGCTGCTGGACGTGGACGGCTGCGAATAGTCCTCGCTCTCCTGGGACTCGCAGATTTGCGCTGCTTTATCATCACCTTCCTCCAAAGCCACCTCTTTATCTTCCGTCACCTTCACTTTCTTGCAGTCAGGCACGTCGAAACCTTCTTCGGACTCCAAGGGCAGGGAACTTTCTAATTTGCTTTTCTCTGACTTCTCACTCTTGTCCTCGGGCAGCCAGTCCTCGCGCAGGGCCCAGCAGCGGTGGCAGTGGCGCGGGAGCGGAGGGTTCATCTCCCCACACTCGGGGCACTTCCAGTAATCCTGCAGCCGAGCAGAGGTTGGGACAGGTCAGCTCTGGGCAACTCGCACAATCCCAATAACTGCAGATTACAGAGAAGCTACTGCAGCCAAAAAATAACAAACCAGCCTGATCTCTCCACTTGTTTCTAGCTTAAAAATTCAATTTTGAGAGTCTGGAATAGAACAGACTTATTTTTCAAAGATACTGCTTACAGTAGACATTTGAAATAATAATAGAGGTAGATTTTTTATATTTTATTATTATTATTATTCTCCGTCCAAACTGAAGAAACCAGACCAGAGGAATCAGCAGAGAACCTCCACATGAGCTTTTCTGCTGAAAGAGCTCCCATTTCCATTATTTTTTGGGGTGAGTTACGAACTGGAAGCCGTTTCTGAACTGACTCGCAGCCCTCTGGCTGCAGGAAGGGCCTCCAACCTGGGTGATCCCAAGCGAGCGGTTGCCGGGTGTTTATTTCCAGGGATGCTGCTCTGCCAAGCGGCCGGGCGAGGGCACTCTGGGACAGCAGCAGTGCTGGGAGCCCCGAGGGTGGCACCGACTCACAGCTACTCCACAGGCACCACTAGAGACCCACCGCACCATCAAAATRCCCCTTTTTTGTATTTTTTGTAACAAAGAAAAAAGAAAAGGCTTCTAATAAGGAAAAAAGAAAGAGAACAAAAAGCTCTTATTTGGAAGACTTGAAGCATTTTTTTGGTTTCAGTGCTGAACAACATAGGCGGCATCCAAAGCTTAAGGCACCAATTTTAAACCCTAAAAGGGAGCGCTCTGTTTTCAAGCGGGGTCTGGCCCTGTGTTTTACAAACACAGCAGAGTCCCGCAGAGCGCTGAGGGACTGGAATGTTTCACATCACTTTGCACAGCAGCTYTATTCAAGCTTCAACAGGGAAAAACAACTAAAACACACATGGCTTTTTTAATTCTAGGCACACCTTTAAAAAAATACTCAACGTCACATTTAGGAATTCCAGCTAACCTTCAAGACTCAACTTATTTTCAACTGCTGTGAGGGTATATTTTATTTACAGCTGTCTACATATTTAGTTCCAAATACCACACACCTGCATTTCTCCCGACAACCAAGAACTTCCTCACAGTATTAAAAAAGCCTCAAGACCTACTAATTTTACTGTCCTGAAAACTACTTCTGAAAGGTTTGCCTTCCTATCTCTATACTACCGACTCCTTCATTCAGGATGGACAAGAAAATGAAATACTCTGGCTTGTGACAAAAGTTCAACATACACAGTATTTAGAAGACTATTATATTTGCCTTTTGCATAACAAGTCAACCTTAGGCTCTAAATAATTTTCTTCCAGTAACTGTTTTTCTAAACTGGGTTAGGAACCTTTTTAAGGAACATGAATATTTAAAAATTCCCATGTTGGTAATCAAACTATTAGCTGGGAACCTTCAAGTATGCAAGAAAAACACTAATTTAATATATAAGAAAATCACGGTTAACCAGATTTCACCTATAAGTCTTGACCTACTCTGCCCATTGACCCAATTCACGGTGCTTTACAGATCAAGGATTTACTCACAGCTAGGGAAATCTCTGGATCTTCATCAAATGAATCAGCATCGCTTTCTTCATCTTGATAAATAGTCAACTGATACACCTGATTAAAATAATAATGATAAAAAAAATCACTCTAATCTCTGAAGCACTTCTTTGGGCATTCAATTTAAAAACTTTTCTGATAATCACTTTTGATCAAAAGTAGTAAGTTTCCTATCAAGAAAGACTAGAAAATAATTGCCTATTAGATCTGAGAGCTAGGTCTGGGAAAAAGATAATGTTTTCACACTTGGGCCATAGAGTTTGACAAACACATGTATGTAGATAACGGTCATCTTTCTCATACAGTTTATGTCAACTGTGAATGGAAACGGTAGCAGCACGAAACACTCTCCTTTAACGCCACTGTTAAGGAAACAAAACCCAACCCTCAGTTCTTTCCCTCTCTAAATCCCTCTCTCAATCCRCAGCGCAGCCCTGTAGGACTCGAGGTCACTGCAAATCAGTGCAGACGGTTCCTTTCTTCCACTCCCAAATATCATGATCATGTATGTCAATCCAGAACTGCACAGTTCTGGATTCTGGAATGGCTGAAGTGCACAGCTGTGTAACTCAGTGAGTGACTAGATGCAGCATCATGTAACAAGGCTGAAGAATTATTGTCTCTGTGTGTCAGATTTTCAACATGAAGTATTCAAGCAATTTTCCTTCTTATCTACCAACCAAGAAAAGCAAATACAAACCTCATCGTCTTCATCGGTGAGCTCCTGTCCTTCTTCATTATGGCTATAATCTTCTGAATAAATAGACTCAACTTCAAACTCTACACTGAACTGGTCTGAAACAGAACTATGGTCAAACCAATCAGAGTTCTCACTTAGTGAGCAGGCATCAAGATCCTGAAAAATAAAAAGAAAGAAAATATACATGCAGCCTCCCTGGTCTATATCTGTTAATATGGCTCTTAGTGAGATAAAACTGAACTATACAGTTTAATTAGCTACAGAAGAAGTGAGAAAACCTGCTGTTAGATGGAACATCTTTTATGAGACCAAGTGATTATACCTGGATATAAATAATTAAAGCTTTTACATCTGAAAGCTTTTTGTCAGCTTTATTATATAAGCAGCAGTTGGCCTGTATTCAGCTTAAAGACTGCTTCTCTTCCACAAAAGTTGTCCTAAAAAAATACACCAAAACACATGAAGAAGGTGCTGTTTTGTAGCTGTGTGTCATTAAATTTTAACTGTTATATTTTTCTTAAATTTAAGAAAGTGGTTAAGTGATAACAAATACCAAAAAGCAAAGTTACAATATCAGTTCTGTCAATTCAAAATACCGTTGTTTGACTAGATATACAACTAATTTAGCTTTTTATTGCTTAGCCTAACAAGAGATAATCTGTCTCAGTGCTTGCTGAAATCAATAAAAACATTAGTAAGGGCTACACAAATAAAACAGATCACACCACCAAGGCACTAAGATGTGCAGACAACAAAGTTGTACTATAACACTATAACCACCCCTCTCCCACAGCTAGATGCTGTTCTGTGTTACAGAAGCCTATGATTACTTTTCTCTAAGAAAGTGCTTACTTTAAAATACAAAACAGCACTTTTTAAGTACTGCCCCAAGGAATGAGAATCTACTTGCCTGACTTTCTTCACGAATTCAGAGTCCACATTCCACACTGAGCTTTGTCAGAAACATCTWTGAAACACCTGACCCTAGGGCACCACATACCCCACCCCACTGACTCCTCTTCGCTTTCTTTCCTTCCCCCACTTCCCAGATGCTGCTAAGGGCGCTGCTGGTTTCAGTTACTAACATGAGGATCCAGCACGGACACCCACAGTTGTGCTCCCTACAGAGTCTGCACACCCAGCCATCACAAAAAGCAGTTTGGGACTTACGGCTATGGAAGGAGAATCTGTGGAATCGCTGCTATTGCTTCTCTCACGGCACAGCCCACTGACCACACACCAGGACAGGCTTTCATCAAAGGTCAACGAAATGCTGTCTGATTTGTGTCGTTTTCTTCTGTCATTAGGAGGACCATCTAAAGAATTTTCTTCTGGGCACATTAAAGAGTTTTTATTAATCCAAAAACATCTACATAGGGTGCAGTTTTGCTTGTCCAGCAGCAGCTTAAAATATCATTTACTTATTTGGGAGTTCAGAAATAATTGTTTTTCAGTATTATTTTATGAAAAGAAAAAAAAAACAAAGGCACTGAAAGTTAACTTTAAGAAGGCACAGTAACACAGAGGAACATGAGAAATGTGGAACACATTCAAGAATACTATGTTCTAACAGAATAACCAACCCCTGGAACAACTTGTAAATGGCAGTTTTCRTATTTTGCAATTGCCATGTTTGCTAAGTTGGAAGTGCTTTTCTTTACCTCATTTCATACAAAGCACTTTAATTAAACTCCTTCTAGCTCTCAGGAGCTCAGTGAGGGTTCCCAGAGCTCCCCCTGCAGTCAGAATCCAGAAAGGTACTTTCAGAGGCTTGCCAATCCCTTCCAGAGTCTGGAGGGTGACGTGAGCAACTAGTTCTCAGGTGAAACACAGAAGAATCTCACTCTGGGCAAGATTCAGGTCTTAGTTCCAGATATATCAGTAAGTCTATCATTAAATAGTTGCACTTCACGTAATAGTGTTTTCTCAAAAGGCTTTTGCAACAAATTCTTGTATGAATGAGTTCGACCACCCTCTAGCAAGAAAACTGTCAGGACTAACACATCGTAAAAAGTTAACTATAAAAGTCATTACTTTGAGTTGTGCATATTAATTATTTTCAATTTGAAGGCAGAAAAGCAGTGTTTTTAAGTATGCCCCATTTTAGAACAACATTGTACAGCTGCATAAGGAGGAGGACAGCATTTCAGCCGTAAGTAGATCAAAATTCAGCTCCACTGGTGTTTACGGAATTGGACAAGAAATAAGTCTATTTAAAACACATGGCAAAAAACAGGATGTAATAAGTGCAGTGGAGTGAAAATTTCCAAACAGGACCAACAAATCAGTCCAACAGACTTTGGTAAGAGCCTGCYGTCCCCTCCAGGTGCCTTTTGCACACACCCTCTATCGCCCAATCCTCCCTTGCCTTGCAAAAACACATCCTGACAATCCCTGGGTCTCCGAGGCTTGAATCTTTCATTGTAAAAGAAAAAGAGAACAAAACACTTGTACATACTTTGAGACTTCTCTTACTTTCCCTTGGTGCTTCTTGGCTCAGCCCCTCTCTTTTCTTTTTTCGCCCTGAGAGCCCCACCAAACTTGGTGCCCCCAGGCCCAAGGGCTGCTCCTCTCCATCGGTGTCCTCATTAAGGTGCCATGGCTCCATGCTGTACTCATAATGCACCACCACAGGGGTTCTACACACTAGAGAAGCGGCTCCAAGGGAGCCACTCCCATGCCAATTTAACAAGAATAGTGGTTTAAAAGGAAGATTTCCTACAAATTAGAAAAAAAGTGTATATAAAAACACTACATTAAAAGAACTTTTAAGGTTGTAACAAACTGATAAACGGACGCAAAGGCAGAGTTAACAATCAAACCCACAATAAGTAAGCACAACACAGGGCCTTACGTGCTCTGGGTCATGCCTAAATACTACAGGTTATGATGTTTAACTGTGATTTTCCATCCTTTCATCAGTTTTAGTTACAAAGTTAAAATGTTCTTTTAATCTAGTGCAAACCGCTCAGCAATGCAGTACAGTTTTCGGGCTGTCTAATATAAAAACGACTCAATTAAAAAAAAAAAAAGACAAAAAGACAAAAAGAGAGGAACTGAAAAATGTTTCCAAGCAACTTAAGGAAAAAGAAGATCTAATTGTTGCCCTGGTGATTACAAGTATCAAGTCATGAGCTAATAAACAAAAACTGAGAACTAACTGACGTGAAAAACTGCAAAGTAATATGTAAGTTGGAATGTAGAGAACACTTGCACTGAGAAATTTRAAGTTGTACAGGTTCATGCAGACCAGCTTTTTTTGAGAATTATTAGAATAAGCTACACATTTTGGAAATATGTCAATAATTAATTAACCACAGCAAAGTAAAGGTGGAGAGAACATTAAGAAGTGGCCAATTGGACTTTTGGACTTTTTTTTTTAATAAATAAATTCAGGAATGTCTGGAATCCAAACATATCCAAAATCATGCAGTGAAAGTTAGGCATAGYATCTTTCACTTCTGAGTAACCAACTAAAATCTGATGCAAACTTCTTTGGCAACCAAAAATTGGCTGTTGCTCTCTAGCGACAAAAATTTTAAATCTTGTGGTCTACAGAGCRAACTGAAATTAATTTGATTATATCAGTCTATTGATAACCAAGTGTTCTCATCATGAAGTGACACAACTACTAAACCTGTTCACACCAGCACGACTTGTTCTTTTATCATCTTACTAATAGTGCTAGAGATCCAAACTGTGAGACAATACTGCAGCAATGCAAAGAATTCTACATTTCTACCAGACTGAACATTTTCTTTAAGACAAGCAGAGAAAAAGCAGTAGTACATGTGACCAGCTTTCAAAATGAGCAAGACAACAGATTTTTTCCCCTAAGTGAACATGCTACCAAGTGCTCTGTGCCATAAATTTGCACATACCAGATTCACTGTGTGTTCTCCTCCTAGAAGAAGTGGGTCGGGAAGACAAGTTAGGTGAAGTTTGCCTCTCTTCTAACTCTTGCATGGATTCCTATTAACAGAAATACTGCATAAGCACAAATATAAAAGTTCAGAATTACTTTGTGTCTAAACCATGGACAGTACAGTGTGAAACAAAAGTGATTTTACACATCAACATCAAAGAACATATCAAAATGAAAGATCACCTTTAAAACATTTTCTGCTTCAAGCTGTAATCTGGCATCATCCTCAGGTGTCGCAGCMAGTGTTGAATCTGGAAAAAAAAAGCCTATTAAAACAGCAGTAAAAAAAGAAAAAAAAAGCAATCTCAAGTTCCAGGAAAAAAAAAATCTAAGAAAAGCAAGGGAGGGAAGATAACAGCWGACTACTTTCACGTCCAAGTTCCAATCAGAATTTACAATCAAGTATTTTTTTAAACAAATGGGAAAAAAACAGTCCTTTGCTCTTCAGGTATATCTAATACTCTACCAGTGAAGTACTATTACGAAAATGGAAAAGGAGGAAGAAGAAATCCCAACCACAAAGTATGTCAGGATTGTATTATAAATGCCTAGGTGAAGCATATGCATCAGCTAGAGTTCTGCAGATAAGAAAAAACACAGGTAGGAAATACTTTCCATGTTTCCTCCATTCTGAAGTGCGTTTTACTAGCTATCATCTTACGRAAACACTGATTTAATATAAAATAAATAGCAGAAGAAAAATTCTCTTTTATTGACATATTGTCAGCGTGGAGCCCAGAGTAATCAATTATTTTCCCCTCCCAAAATAGCCAGAGCTGGTTTTAGCACTGCAAACTTAACAGTGAGGGCCAAGAAAGACAGTGTCCTCCCTATTGAGCATTTGAGCACTTACCTTTAATAAGAATCAGAAACAAAGTGAGTCTTATTGTGGATTTAGAAATAATCTTATAAAATGGCCTGATTTTTTCACTCCTTATATTATCCCCAAAATTACAGCTATATTGAGCATTTTTATACTCTGAAAAGAACGTGTGCAACAATTCTCCCCAATTCTATGAAGAGTCTACCCATTAAGTTATTTGTTAAGCATACAGGTTTTTTGGTTTTTTTTTTTTAGAGGACTTGGATTTATCTGGTATAGTTGAGCTTATGACCTGTTCCAAAGGTACTCCACATAAAGATTTGAACACAAAAACAAAACGCTTGGAAAAAAAAAAATCAAAAACACTAGAAAAAAAAATCAGAGGTTTAGCCTTACTTCACTGTTAGCACAAGCTCAAACAGCTCMGTTTGGTCCCAAACTCTTCAGAAGAACATAAAAAGAAACTGATCTATAAGAAATACTAAGAGGCATTTTTTTGTTTCAATTCAGTCCCATTTGTATTCAGCTCTGACTATGCTTGCTCTGGTTTATGTCCCACAAAACTACCCAAATGCAGTTCAGATTCRATTTTATTTCCTGGAAGAAAAACAAACAAACACCACAACAGACTTGGTTTTATTTTCTTTTACTTGCAGTCACTCTGGGCACCGCTGTGTAAACTCAAACAGCTCATCAAGGAGGGACAGATGCTATCTGCTCACTGCATACAAGATGCATTACCGTAGGCATCTGTGCCTTCCCTATTTCTGAACCCCCACACAGAGGCCCTCCAAATCTAGCTTACCTTGTTGATTGATTGCTACCAAATTTCGGGAAATCATTGAATATACTCTCCTTAGATGGGGATAAAAAAAAAAAAAAAAAAAAGAGAGAAATGTTGCAAGTTAATTACTGTAGTGTTTCTACATATTCTGCACATTCACCTAAAAAGACGTCCATGTTAGAATTTATTATTTTTAGTGCCCCAAAAAGCAGGCTTATTTCCACAAAGAATGTGGAGAACACTCGTCCTGTCTTGCTGACCTTTTCCTCAGCTTTGTTATGTCACTTGTAAAAACAAAGCCCAAACAAAAAACCCTCTCCCTTTCCAAAGAAAGGGGAGTTTACTCACCTCAGTAAATTTCAAAATACTTGATTTTTCAAAATCACTTCACAAGCCAGAAAATAGAAGATCACAACTCTTGTTAAAATGATTTTACAAGAAGCTCCTAATTTAGCAGCAGCAACTTTGAGCTCCAACGCGGGTTCAAAATTATTCTTGCTAGAACTTGCACAAACAACTTATACAGGTTTTGAAACACAAGCAAACTTGTATTAAACTGTGATTTATGTCAAGGCTCAAAAGAGCCGGCATATAAGCCTTGGAGCAAGGCAGCCTATTCAAAATGAAGGCTAAAATACTGCAGCTTTGAGTGGGGTAAGACTTTATTATTGTGTGGGAGAACACGCTGGAATTAAACACAATTATTCTCAGCTGTAATTTCTAAAACCTAGACTGCTTCATTTGTACATAGGTTGCCAAGTCAGGAGTCCAATTTGACATGTTTCTGCAACTCCTCTGTAGTTGTTAAATTACAAATGAATGAGGGGAAAAAAAAAGTCTAAAACCTCAGTGTTTGAAGCTACTGTGCTCCTTTCAAGCTTGCAGATCATGTGAAGTGTGTTGGTTATGAACGCAAACATTGGCTCTGTAAGCTTCCAAATTAAAAAGAAAAAAAAAAAAAAAAAAAAAAAGGAAAAAGGCCAGACAGGTGATTAACTACAACAGCTGAACATCTTAACATCTTTCAAGGTAGNTTTTTTTTTTTTTTTTTTTTTTTTTTAAGAGGACCTGGATTTATCTGGTATAGTTGAGCTTATGACCTGTTCCAAAGGTACTCCACATAAAGATTTGAACACAAAAACAAAACGCTTGGAAAAAAAATCGAAAACACTAGAAAAAAATCAGAGGTTTAGCCTTACTTCACTGTTAGCACAAGCTCAAACAGCTCAGTTTGGTCCCAAACTCTTCAGAAGAACACAGAAAGAAACTGATCTATAAGAAATACTAAGAGGCAAACAATTTTTTTTGTTTCAATTCAGTCCCATTTGTATTCAGCTCTGACTATGCTTGCTCTGGTTTATGTCCCACAAAACTACCCAAATGCAGTTCAGATTCAATTTTATTTCCTGGAAGAAAAACAAACAAACACCACAACAGACTTGGTTTTATTTTCTTTTACTTGCAGTCACTCTGGGCACCGCTGTGTAAACTCAAACAGCTCATCAAGGAGGGACAGATGCTATCTGCTCACTGCATACAAGATGCATTACCGTAGGCATCTGTGCCTTCCCTATTTCTGAACCCCCACACAGAGGCCCTCCAAATCTAGCTTACCTTGTTGATTGATTGCTACCAAATTTCGGGAAATCATTGAATATACTCTCCTTAGATGGGGATAAAAAAAAAAAAAAAAAAAAGAGAGAAATGTTGCAAGTTAATTACTGTAGTGTTTCTACATATTCTGCACATTCACCTAAAAAGACGTCCATGTTAGAATTTATTATTTTTAGTGCCCCAAAAAGCAGGCTTATTTCCACAAAGAATGTGGAGAACACTCGTCCTGTCTTGCTGACCTTTTCCTCAGCTTTGTTATGTCACTTGTAAAAACAAAGCCCAAACAAAAAACCCTCTCCCTTTCCAAAGAAAGGGGAGTTTACTCACCTCAGTAAATTTCAAAATACTTGATTTTTCAAAATCACTTCACAAGCCAGAAAATAGAAGATCACAACTCTTGTTAAAATGATTTTACAAGAAGCTCCTAATTTAGCAGCAGCAACTTTGAGCTCCAACGCGGGTTCAAAATTATTCTTGCTAGAACTTGCACAAACAACTTATACAGGTTTTGAAACACAAGCAAACTTGTATTAAACTGTGATTTATGTCAAGGCTCAAAAGAGCCGGCATATAAGCCTTGGAGCAAGGCAGCCTATTCAAAATGAAGGCTAAAATACTGCAGCTTTGAGTGGGGTAAGACTTTATTATTGTGTGGGAGAACACGCTGGAATTAAACACAATTATTCTCAGCTGTAATTTCTAAAACCTAGACTGCTTCATTTGTACATAGGTTGCCAAGTCAGGAGTCCAATTTGACATGTTTCTGCAACTCCTCTGTAGTTGTTAAATTACAAATGAATGAGGGGAAAAAAAAAGTCTAAAACCTCAGTGTTTGAAGCTACTGTGCTCCTTTCAAGCTTGCAGATCATGTGAAGTGTGTTGGTTATGAACGCAAACATTGGCTCTGTAAGCTTCCAAATTAAAAAGAAAAAAAAAAAAAAAAAGGAAAAAGGCCAGACAGGTGATTAACTACAACAGCTGAACATCTTAACATCTTTCAAGGTAGAGAGAACTAAAACTGCCCTACACAGTCATTATGTTCTGTGCAGGTCACAAGGAGCTCTCAGAAAAGCATGTCATTTTACCTGTGTTCCTTTACTGAAAAGCTTGGTACTCCAAATAAATCCCCAAGGAGATCATTTGCACAGTGCACAATATGCTGTTGTTTTTCATCATATAATTGTTTAGACATAATATATTGGCCAAGATAGAATATTACCTGTAAAACAAACCAAATACACAGACATTAAACACAGATGCTTTACTGTTACAAGACAGACCTTAACTTCCTTGATACATTTGCTCTTCTCAGATCAACTGCCTGAAAACCCCTCTGAAGTACCATTTTCATCTCTGGTGCACCAAGTAGTCTGCTATTCTACAATAAACTGCAGAGTTTCAGAAACTTGCTCCAGGCAGTCTAAAGACAATGTCCCGTCCCAGTACTTTCTATCCAAGATGTGAACTACTCCCTCCCATTCACCSAAAACAAAAGAAGACTCCCTCTGCATTTGGTGTAATCTATCTTTGCCGATTAAAAGTTCTCACCTCCTTCATGGTAAAAGTGTCCTTCTCTGCGCCAGCTAACTTCAGCAGTGTCAGCAACAATGGCTTTGGTTTAACCTATGGTGGGAAGAAGAAAGGCAGCACTTGTCAAAAAATACCGGGTTACGTATACAGACGACTTCCTTCCTTCTGCATTTATCTGATACACAGGCACCCAAACCGATGAAAACATACTTTTGACTTTGCAAAGTCGGAAGTTAAAAAGAAAATACTGCAAGCCCAGTCTTACTAAGTTTCTCATACACTGAACATCCTAGCAGCCCTTCCCATCTCTCCTACCTCTACCCTGCCCCCCTCCCAGGGGCTGTGAAAGTGGAGTYATTTTGATGGCCATTCCATGAGCAACTTCCAAAAGCGAGGAGGGAAGTGCTTTCCTTCTGGCCCCGCTCGCTGCACTGCTAGGGCAGCACAGGAGACAAGGACAAGCAGCAGGGACTGCCACAGCTGCCAAGAACAAGCCTGGGGAGCCCTGTCCAAGAAATCCCAGAACAGTACATCCTAGTCCCGACGTTTTACGAACACCAGGAGTATTCTAAGAACAGGCTAATTATTTAAACACATTCTCTAAAATAGGGGGAAAAATAAAGCCTATTACAAAAACCTTTTTAAGAAAGCCTAAACAAAATATCATGAGGCAAAGGATAATGCTTAATGGGAGAGAGGGTCTTCCCTATACTCCATTTAAAAAATCTGCTAAAACCAACATAAAGCCTTAGTGCATTAACAAGCAATTGGTTGCACGAATAACACATCAGCAAAACCAGCAAGTATGCAAACCATGATAAACATGTCTGCTCAGCCCTTCTAAATGCTGAAGCTATTTGGGGAAGGGAGGATATATCGCAGTTTCATAAAGGAAACAAATACAAATAAAATAGTAATGACAGCTTWACACGGTAAGGCAAGGCACAGTTTCGGGTCTCAGACCCCACACCAGATGCATGGGCTAGGACCGTCTTACCCCCATGTCTCCTCTCCTCAATTCCTGCAAGCAGGAAGTTATTCCCCACAGATCCGACTGCCTATCACAGCATCGCATTAGAGGATTTAAAAACATATTAACAAAACAAAACAAACAAAAAAACCCATAGGCAACTGATCCTCAGTTTTGCGTTTTGAAAGCTCTTTATCAAATTGGTGTTTTAGGCTTTAGCCTTCTACAAAAGGCCATGAGTTAACTCCTCGTGGCACACCGTGCCGTTCTGAACAGGCCAACCCTAYCACAGATACGGTCCCTATCCTAAGGAAAAGTTCTGCATGGAGCCAGCGCAGCGGAACCGTCACTTCMTCGTGCAAGGCCAGGGTGAGCAAAGCCTTAAATAGAAACGAAAGCTCTTACTACARCTTGCTTCCAAGTTCCAAGACGGCAGAAAGTGAAAGTGCCAAATTCAAATCCTACAGTTGTAACTGCACGAGCGGCTCACAAYGTTTTTACCATCAACTTCAGGCTTTGCACAAAGCAGGCTTTCCACCAGTTTGTAGTTCCAGCACCTGCTCTGTTTCCTGCCATGAAGCACTCAGCGTGATCAAATGGGGCTGGAAAGCGCTTCCGATGGGGATCCCATAGCCCCAGTCTGAGTCCYGCAGGAAGGAGTCGGGACCTGAACCATCTCCTTCCTCGGACGGGGAGGCCAAAGGGAGCACATCCTCACCGGGCCTCCTGGCTTCCTCTCACCACCACTGCCTGAGCAAAGCGGCCCCTCTTAATCAGCAGATACATTTGTTTGCATATATAAGTAAATACACAGAGAGAGAGAATAAAAAGGGCAGAAAAAAAGAAGAGCCTCGCGCGCCCGGCAGAGCTACTGACCAGCGCCTCCTGCTCCGCGGCGGTGACAGGCGAGGCGTCGGCGAGGGAGGACATCTTGGTGTTGCACATCTGCCTGCAGCCCCGGGGGGAGAGCCGACATGTTAGGCGCGCGGCGGCCGCGCTGCCCGCTCCGCCGCCCGCCCTTCCGCGCTGCCCGGCGCGGCCCCGCTCACCCGGCGGCCGCGTCCCGCGGGCGCCCGCGCCCTCCCCTTATATAGCGCCGCGAGGGGCAGGCAAGCCGGGGCTTAGCTCTCCGGCCCGCCGCGCCGCGACATGTCCGAGCACGACCCGGCGAGTCAGCGCCGCGTCACCGAGGCGGGGCGACAGGCGGCCGCCTCGGCCTGGCCTCGCCTCCTCTCCCTTCCCCTTCCCCCTCCGAGCGGCCCCGCGCGGCGCCGGGCCCCGCACGCACCGCCAGCCGCGCCCGCGCCGCTCGGCCCGGCCGCTGGCGGCGGCGGGAGGGCCGCGGGATCTACCGCCCCGCGCCGCCGCTCCCGCGCCGCGCCGCCATCTTCTGCGCCGCGCCGCGCGGCCCCGCGCAGCGCCCCCTCGCGGCGCGCCAACGGCCGCCAACGGCCGCGCCAACCGCCGCCAACGGTCACCGGCGGAGAGCCCCCTCGCCCGAGGCGGCCGCGCTCTGCCCGCAGCACGGACAGTGCTTTGGGTTGCGGCCTCTCCCGTAAAACCCGCGGGTTTGGCTAAATAAATAAAACGTTGCTGCCTGCGGAGGTGATTCTTTAGGGCTGGATGACCAGGGCTGCCTGGTGAGGACAAGGCTGGATGAGTCTGCTCCTGCCTTGCAGTGCTTAACTCTACTTACAAATAGCTAAATAAATACATAAAAATATAATAATAATAATAATAATAATAATAATAATAAAGCCTCATTACAGGAAGAATGGGGAGCTCCCTTTGTATTCCCCACGGACACAGCAGCGTTTCAGGAACGCAGCCCAGTGTGCTGCGCGTGGCGGGAGGCCAAGGAGAATTGGACAGTCCGCAAACCCTCATCCCCTCACCTCCTACCCTGTAGTTTTGAGTGTAAGTGTGGCTTATTTATAAGTATGTTGTTCTGACTGTTTATTAGTTAACTTCTGGCATCTGCGCTTCAAGTAGAAGTAGTTTTCAGTCTCACTCCACTTTACGATTCCTGGGTTTACTCTTTCGCCGTGGCGATGTTTTGAAATGTTATTTGAGCAATGAAAACAGCTGGTAAAAGCAGGAATGCTGCAGACAGTGTTTGAAGATACGCTGTGGTAGCACGAACACTGTGTTCTACAACTCCGTGTGCTCATTTTCCATTACAACTGACTTGTCCAGACAAGCAACGGGTAACTGCCTGGGCTTGTCCTTTGGACAAATAAAGAGTTTTTTCAGGAAAAAAAAAAATGTGACCTTGTGAAAATTCCAGAAATATGTTAAGTCTAGACATTGGTGTAATGACGGATTTTGAGGACAAGCTTGTTATCCCTCTAAAGCTCAAGGTCCTATGAAGTGACATCTGAGCTGTGAGAACCCTGAAAAAATGTTTATTTACCCAAATTTACTGAGCTCAGAATTCAGGAGCTTTTTGAATTAGCAGGAATTTAAGTTAGCATGAATTTTTCTACATTAATACAGCCCAAGACCTAACAAGCTGGTAGCTAGGAGGTCCTTTTTCCTCTTCTCTGACAACAGTGTCATGTGACCAATCAATCTATAATTAAATTGTGATTCTTTCACAATTCCCACTTACCAGTTCATTAACTGCTAGGAGGAAACCAGTTTCAGTTCAGAATTTTATGAGTCTTTGATGATAATCTTATCTCTTTTGTCAGACACACTAATYCCGAGTCCCTGCAAGTAAGTAAAATACACTTGGTTAAGGAGATAGGAGGACATTTTCTGACACGTGACATTCCACTTTTGACCTATTTGTGACTAATACAGCATATGCTATTTCATCAATGTGCACAGTTGTTTCCTTATGCTTGGTAAGGCCGGGCAAGTACAGCTGAAATGTTTTATTGGGGGAAAAAAAAAAAAAAAACCCCAAAAACCCATGGTATTCATGCTGACTGCCCAGACACACTGGAAATGCAGAGAGATCCGATTTTAAAAACAAGTGTGAATTGACCAAAGTCAGTATTTATTCAGATTATGCCTATGTTGTAATGCACTTGCAAAATGAGCACATTTCAGCTCTGCATATTTATTTTTCCCTCTGTGTATATATATATATTTATATATGGAGAGGGGTTGTCATTCTTATCCAGAGATAAAAGTCAGTGCTCCCAAATAATCCTCCAATGAAAGTCTCTGTCTGAAAATGTGATTTCAGAGGTGCAACTCTGTGAACTTCCCCAAAGGAGTTCATTTGGGCCAAGTTTCTGAGAAAAAAAGCAACTATTACATGCAATTCTTGCTACAAACAGAATAGTACCTTTCTAGGATGCTAATTCTGTGCATAAAACTCTGTCTCTGTGCAGTAGATAAAGATCCTTCAAGGGTGAGTGCCAAACCTGAATGGTTCTGAGAGATGCATTCCCTATGAATTTGATGTGAGATGCATTCTCCCTGGATTTGTTGCCCCCGCTGCATTTCAGAATGCTGCAGCTTGGCCTCACATCCCTTTCTGCCAAGGGCTTCATCCCATTATGACCCTATGTGCCAAGAGGGTCAGGGCACTTTGGAGAAATGGGAAGAGTTGTTTCGGTCACATTCCCGTCTCATTTCAGTGTGTAAGTTYTTAAAAGGCCTCATGCCAGTGATACTGTGTCAATAGTTGATGCTTCCTTCTCGAGRCAAAGCCCATCCCAACAGCGAGATGTGTCGGTATCTGGAGTACTTCCACCAGAAAGATTTGCCACGGGTGAAGCCCAAGTTCTGCTAAATCAGAAAGGGACAGAGTCTGCTCCGGCCTCCTGACAGCCGGAATTAAGATATGTTTTCTTTCCTCTAGTTACCTGTTTAGTCCTTACTTTTGGAGGAAACTCTTCTGACTTCCAATGGTTTTGTTTGGGACATTACTAAGCGAGAAAAYGTATTTTCCCCTATTCTCGCTAACCTGGGAGCTGAGATATGTGGCTAGATTGTGACAAGTGCCTGCTTTGCTCCTCTGTAGCTGTGAAAATTAAACAATGCAGCGATCACACCTTCTGCACGAGTGCTTGATAGCGTTTAATTAGATCAGAGAAAGCCTCAGTTTAAGGATGTGCCTCATTTAAGCAAACTAGGCTGACACTATTCCAGCTACAAATCRCTTTTTTAATTTATTTTTTTAAATTCAGTCTAGCACCCAGCGGTTGCTGCTGAACGGATTTAACTGCTTGGCTCTTAYCTGAGCTGTTTGTAACTAACAACAAGCCCCACCTGGGTGTTACCTGACACAAGCTGCTTCTCCGCTCAGACCCATCCTGTGCGTCTGACCCAACTTAGGTGGCCACGTGCACCAAACGTGGGAGCGTTGCAGCCTTGCTGGCTGTCGCTCTCCTGCGAGCTCCCAGGCTTGCTTGTAAGGAACACGAATGTTGTTTGGGGCCGGCAAATCACCAGGATGCCCTCCCTTGCAGACCTTGCTGTGGTCTGCTTCCCAGGTTAATGTTTTGCTGATGCAGCTTTGGGGACTGGGGTATGATTCTCCTTCACCAGCATGAGCTACCCATTGCTAAACAAACAAACAAACAAACAAGGAAAGCTTTAGCACAGGCTCTATGTTCTTACTCTCAATATCATTGATTTAGTGACTTGCAGTCCCTTGTTTTGCTGCTATTAGCTGGGGTTCTGCTCCCGAGAGCGTAGCTTTGCAGAGACACCTTTAAAACGCAGCTTGCGTGCACACAGTTAAACAACAGTGTTTGTTTGTAGYTTGCCTGATTACTCAGGTCATTATCTGGCGCCTGGGCTAGCCTGGGCTTGAACCTTCCAGGCTAGTTTGAGTGGTTTCACTCAGAGAGTCTCTTGCCCTTTTACGTTATGAACCTCGGATGCGGTTCCAAAGCCCAGTTTGGAAGTGGATTTGCTCAGACTAGGAGTTGCAGATTAGTTATGGGTGCACCTGCTTCCYGAAATAAACTGTGGTACCCTGCCAAGTCCCACTCCTGAAGAGCAGAGCTGCTCTCTAACCTGCATTTATCTTTATGCCCGTGCCCTTGCTTCACAGAATCACACAGAATCACTTAATGGTTGGGGTTGGAAGGGACCTCTAGAGATCATCCAGTCYAACCCCCTGCTCCAGCAGGGACACCCAGAGCACGGGGCACAGGGCGGCATCCAGGCGGGTTGGAAGATCTCCAGAGAAGGAGACTCCACAGCCTCCCTGGGCAGCCTGTGCCAGGGCTCTGTCACCCTCACAGTGAAGAAGTTCCTCCTCACATGGAGATGATCAGCTGGCCTCTGGTCACATATTACCTCACCATCTAATTGCTGGCATGGAGATAGCTCCTGACCAGGAAGCAGGGAAGTTTTTAGAGAGTCTGTTCTTCTGTCAGCAAATTCGTCCCTGTTCAAACACAGACATGAAAGAACAACACGTGAGAACACGTTCATGCCACAGCGAGACCAAGGTTCCTCGGTGTGCTCAGTGGGTTCATGCTGCACTGCTTGGCAAACRAGCAAACACTGCACAACCCTATGCCCGGGCAGCAGTTTCTCAAGCTTCCCACCCTCTCCATCCCCAAATGACGGCTAAATTTGGATTGACCAAAATTTTGCTTAGTAAGAAAAAGGAACAGAAGGAAAAGGCAGGTTTGCTGGATCCAGAGCCAGTAGATACACATTCAAGAATGACAAGCTGGAGGAGTAAAAATACATCCACCAATGAATCCCAGGCAGCTACAGTCGACTTTGTGCTAAATTTACCTTTCTCTTAGCTGGCAAAGTGGCAGGCCAGACGGTGCTTTGCACCTCAAACATAGTACAGTTTGCATAGTATAATAAATATGCAGTATTTTTAAAACCATTCTATTATCTATGACTAATATGTGGTATTTTTATTGTCGTATTTTACAGTGTTTTGAATTAGAAAGATCTGAAGGGAAGGGGATTTTTACACAAATTACATGGGTTGTTCTTTACCTTTCCTAACACCGGCACAACATAGTTATCACGTAGCTGTTGTGGTCCAAAGATCGTATTTTCATTTTGGGTGATTTTTTTCCAAGTCTTTTCCTTTCTAGGCCTTTCTTTTTCTTCCTTTCTTTTCCAGGTCTTTTTGCCAGTAGTGGGAACCGGCRAATGCCACAACGAGGCAGCCAGGCCCTTCCAAAGGGCCACGTGTGTCTGGAAAAAGGAGCTGGTGAAGAAGGTCGCTGCCTCTTCCCGTGCACGACGAGAGCTGCGAGGCGCARGGGGCAGTTTCACGGCTGCAGAGAGAAACTCTATGGGTGATTGGGGCTTTCTGAAGTGCAGGTGCCAAACACCAGGTTGGGGTGACCGGTGCTGTCCTGAGCCCGTTTCCACATCCAGCTCTGGCTTCCTGCCCTTTGCAGCGCTGTTCTGAGCCCGTTTCCACATCCAGCTCTGGCTTTCTTTGCTGCCTGCTCTGCCTTTCTCCCAACACCTGTGTGTCCTGTCTCCTTCCCCCCTCTTGGCCCTGCAGCTCTCCAGGTTTCGTTAGTATTTTCACCATGTGTGTAAGACATAGACTCTCTAGACATGCAAAACTAGTCTCATAGAAAGAGCTTGCAAGCTCTTCTGCAAATAATGTTCTTATTTTTTGCCTTAATTTTTCTCTAATTACATGTGAAAATATTTGTAGAATTGGATCAAAAATAAATACATAAATAAACAGATAACATCAGGGTTTATTCCTTTTTCTTTCTTTTTTTTATTTTTTTTTTTTTATTTTTTAAGTATTTTCACATCCCTATATCTCAAGACCCAGTTTGAGCCGCTGCTTTTCCTGCTGGGCTGTGTTTTGATTCCTCACAATATCCCCCGAAAGTCACCCCGTCCTGGCTGCAGCCAGGATGTGGCCCGAGGAAACCTTTGATGGGCCCAGCTGCACTAGAAAACTTGAACACGAGTGTTAGGCCTCGTAGGTAGCTTGCTTTTGCCCCTCTATATGTATACATAAACGTATGTATAATTGCTTTTTTGGACTCCGTCGAAACAGGACGATGCAGGGGGATTCCCCCAGTGGTGACTGGCGCCGTTTTGTGCCACCTGGTGGTGACAGGGGAGTTTCATCCTAAACACACAGAAAGAACAAATCCTAAAAATAAGCATGCAAAACATTTGCTCCCTGTTGCGCTTGGTTCCACTGGAGATTCGGTCTCTCCCTTGCCTCTGGCCAATGCAAATGGATTTGAGGGATTATTTCATTCAGTTGGCATCACAGGAACCCAATTTATATCATCCCTACATTTAGAAATATTCTTTCYGGTTGCAGTGCCTTTGATTCTGTGTATTTTCTTGGCAGATTCTTCTGCTTTCCCTGAGTGCCCGGACAGATATGCAGGCATCGCGCTTTGACTTCTCACCAACCTTAATTATTTTAAAACTGTGGTGCTCAGATAGGAGCCAAGGCAGAGAGAACAGAGCGTGATACAAGACTTAAGGGGTAGTAGATAGACAGTGTTASTCGCCAGAGAAAATTCCTGGATCCATCTCTATGGCTCTGTATGACTTATTTGGCTCAGCAAACAGTCTACGTTTTCCTCACGTAAGTAGCAGAAACCTCACATGAATATGGCCAGGAACATAGAGCATTGAGATACCCGGGGGCACAGGTCTGCTGCCTGTTAGCACGAGGCTCTGGAGAAGATTCACGGGAATATCTGATCCACCAGTTTCTGCTGCAGATACYGGTAAAATATAGAGTATTCCTTTTGGCAGACAGCTGCCTAATCTTGTCTATAATGCTTTTCATTCAGGAGAGGCCACAATATCTCATCGTTCTTACCAGATAGGATGTAGGTAAAGCTGCAGAGCACTGACTTTCTACAGAGAAGGACCTGGGCATCGTGGTGGATGACAAGATGACCATGAGACAGCAGTGTGCCAAGTGGCCAAGAAGGCCAAYGGGATCCTGGGGTGCATTAAGAAGAGCKTCTCCAGCAGGTCGAGGGAGGTGGTCGTCCCCCTATACACAGCCCTGGTGAGGCCACATCTGGAGTACTGCGTCCAGTTCTGGGCTCCCCAGTACMAGAGGGATGTGGAGCTGCTGGAGAGAGTCCAGCRCAGGGCTACCAGGATGATCAGGGGCCTGGAACATCTGCCCTATGAGCAAAGGCTGAGGGAGCTGGGCCTGTTCAGCCTGGAGAAGAGGAGGCTGAGGGGGGACCTGATCAGCGTGTATAAATACCTCAAGGGAGGCAGTGAGGAGGAGGGGGCGGCCTCTTTTCAGTGGTGGMYRGCGATAGGACTAGAGGAAACGGCCACAAGCTGAAGCACCAGAAGTCCCACAGGAACTTATGGAAACATTTCTTGACAGTGAGTGTGACAGAGCCCTGGMACAGGCTGCTCAGGGAGGCTGTGGAGTCTCCTTCTCCGGAGGTCTTCCAAACCTGCTTGGATGCCGCCCTGTGCCYCGTGCTCTGGGTGTCCCTGCTGGAGCAGGGGGTTGGACTGGATGATCCTCCAGAGGGCCCTTCCAACCTCAGGGATTCTATGAGTCTGTGACTTGGGCCTGTCTCACCCTTCCTGCCCCCTAATCAGGCAGGTCGGTTACTGCATGTGCTCTGGGAAGCGCTGCCGTGCTGSTGGGCCCCGCTCAGCTGCACGGTGACACGGAGGCTGTTTTGTGCCATGGGCAGAGCTCAAGGTTTCTGCGCGTGTCCCTTCGCAGTGCACGGCACTTTGGACATCTGTTCTCACCAGCTCTTCCCATCCTCTCGCCCCCCTTCTGCTCTGCTGGCACAGCTGCCTGTGCCTGAGAAGCAATGTAAGTAATGAACGCTTTATTTATTTATTTTTTTTAATAGCAGAGAGTTGGATATGGAAACGGGTCCCAGCAAATAGCCCCTTTTGGAGAGGGGCTGCTGTTCGGTGCTCTCTCCCTCCTCACCTAACCGCGCTCTGAACGTCCTGCGATTACCTTGGGTATCAGTCACCTGGGCGGGTAAACTCGTGGTAGCTCCTGTGGTGGCACCTCACTAGGAAACCACGTTCTGCTGATAGCTCGGCCCGCATTTCCAGAGGTTAAAATTAAAGAGCACACGTTACCACCGAGACTTACTTGAGTTATCCCTATCCAGCTTTGCTGGTGCTGCAGGGGAGCTGAGGACTCTTTGCAAGGTGAGTTGGGTTCTTTCTACTGACAGCARTGCTCTGGCTGGGAATTTGCAGAGCTGCTCTGCTCCATAGCTCACTTATCCCGTGCTTCAAGCCAGCCTGTTCTCTTCTGGGAAAGCCTCTTTGGAAACGTCTGGACATCTGTAGAGGGCTGTGCTCTCCTCAGCTGCCTTCCCCTCGTGCAGCTGCTCAAGGGAATTTTCCTCAGGATAACAAATAACACATTTTACTGGAGCAACTCTTTTCCTCCTTGTGCAGACCAACAAGAAAGGAGACCTGCTTTCATCTCGCAGCTGATTTTCGCATTGCTTTCAAACCTTTCTCCCACACGACTCCAAAACTGTGAACTTGATACTCCTTTGCCTATTAGCACCCAGGACTGGCCATTGCTCTGGGACCTTTGATCAAGGAAATAACGTTGCTCCAGTTGGAGGCATCACTCCCGCCAGCTGCTGGCTCTGATTTCTGGCAGCTTCCTCTTCTCAGTGCCAGAGATTCCTCTTTGGAGCCCGCTGTCTCCTGCACCGTCCTCTGCAGCAGCACACAGTGTCAGCTACACAGTGCAAAAGCTACTTTTGCAGAAAGGTCTATCCAGAAATTCGTTTCATTTCATGCATTTCTAGCCCCTAAATCTTAAATCATGTCAGTCAATAAGGATGTCACATCCTAGTGTAATTTCCTTAGATGTTTTGTGCATATTGACTTATGTAAATTTTTAAAAGGAAATTCCTGACAGCAGGAGACTGCTTATCTCACATTCACACAGCCACAGAAAACACTGAGAATACTTACAGAAGATATTTAAATCCTGGCTTGCTCAGGGATATGCAACAGTGATTGGCAAGTTTGCCAGCCTTAAAAAACTCCAGAATCCTGCAGATTTCCCGTTTTTCTGAGGCTGTGAATTACCCTCCGCCCTCAGACGGACAAAGCCCTCCTGCAGGCAGCGGCAGCAGCTCTTTAGCACCCGCTGCTGGTTCAGCAACATGGAMATTTCCATGGAAAACAGGACCAACAGGACAGCTCTTCCCTGGTTCTCACCTGCCCACCGAGTCCTAGGCAAACTGCGCCCAAAGCTAAACTTAAGGAGCGGGTCTGTGGGGAATGACACTCACCGGGAAAGCACCAGGACGCTGTTAGTTGGGTCAGGACAGTTTCTTYGCGCTTAGGGAAATGAGATCACGAGTTATTTTTCAGAAATAACTCAGAATTGTCTAAAGAACCTGTGACCATCGCTGCTGATTTCTCCATTAAGCTGTAGGAAAGAAGTTTTGACTAATGACAAGAAATGCATTTAAAAAGTAAATCAATTTTGATCCCAGGAGACCTTTGTCATTATCTCTGCACTCCCTGAAGAACAGTTTGTTGCTAAATTATTTCTGATAGACTGCTTAAGTCATGGGTTTTTTTTTTGGGGGGGGGGCACATTTTATTCTGCAACAGCTGATGTTGTGCAATATGAGGGACTTTTTCCACTTAGCTAAAAGACAGAAACCTGAATGGAATCAACAAATATGCATGTAGATAAGTTACACGCTCTTAATGAAGATTTTTAACATGCAACTCCAATGTATTGCAAGACAAAAAAAAAAAAAAACAGTCACTCATTGTAGTTAGATACACAATAAAAAAAATCAGTGAAACCACTTCCACAGAAGTTAAGGATTAAAACACTAAGGATAGAGGAAGGAGGCAGAATAAGGGCTCCCCATTTCTTTGTTAAACAGTATATCTAGTTTATTTTGGAAAACAAGCAAGCTTCTCTGCCCGGACTAAGCTATCCTACTCCAAGGCTACCTGTACTCCGCAGCTGTATTCCTGGAAAAGCTGAGCACATGCCACTCTCCATGAGCTACAGCAGAAAGGGAAGATCCACTGACAAATCCGGCCCTGCTGCCCGCATGCCTGACTGTGGAGTTAACCATGTGAACTTGGACCCTCTACTTGAAACCCTGCCTGGAGGTCTATGTGCTGTGTTTTGCTCTGTTTTCCCCAGTTTGCTGTCTCAAGTTTATTTATTTCTTTAACATGCACCGCACCTCTGTCCCGGAGCCTTAGGAGTCGGGGTGATTCCTGGGCATTCAGCCACTGGCAATGTCCCTCCCCTCTTCCTTAGGAAGCGGGGACAAAACCTCTCTAAACCGTGATTGCTTCGTGTACTGAGGCCGTGAAAAATCCCATTCTTAGACCAGGCTCCAAGCAGAAATCTCCTCCCTGCGCTTCCTGGATGCCACTGCTCCCCTGCGGCTCCAAGCACAGAGCTGGTCCCTTGGGACCAGGGAGCTGCTGCAGCGTGACCAGGTGAGACCTGCATGCCCGTGCCAGGGAAGTCGCTCACGGGAGAGCCCGCACCTTCGCGGGGCTAATTCCCAACCAACSTTTGATCCCTCCGCTCCCTTCTAAACGCAGAGTTCACTTACACGGCACTGCGGTTAAATTGCCCACGTCCATTCGTGCCTTGCCCCTGTCAGAACAAGGCCCGGGGCCTATTAGGGGCTCAGCTAGCGCAGCTGGGAAGGCACGGGCCGCTCCAGAGCGGAAAATCCTCCCTAAATTCAGGTTAACCCAACTCCTCCTATATTTTAAAGCACTTCTTCTTTTTCCCGGGTAGGAGGGCTGTTAAGAGAACCCAGGTAGAGGAAAACAAAAAAACAAAAAAACAAAAAAACAAAAAAAAAAAAAAAAAAGAAAGAAAGAAAAATAGCAGCACTCAGGTCCATACATTCATGTTATTCATGCGATCTTTCCCTTGTGCTAAGTGTCCTCCCCTTTTTAAAGCAGCAAGAACAGCATCTTGACAGAGAGAAGAACGAAGGTCTGCAAGAGAAACCACAACCTCAACCTTTTCCTTTTTTTCCCCCCATCTCTCCATATGCTCAGCGTCTTTCTCCTTTGTGTTCTCACTAAACAGGGAGGTCGAGCAGTTATCAACATTTTGAAAAGCAGGGACTCCTGCAAGGCTGCAGCCCCAGCTCTGCTGCTTTTAAAAGCCCAGGGAGGCTGTGGAGTCTCCTTCTCTGGAGATCTTCCCAACCCGCCTGGATGCCGCCCTGTGCCCCGTGCTCTGGGTGTCCCTGCTGGAGCAGCGGGCTGGACTGGATGATCTCTAGAGGTCCCTTCCAACCTCAGCCATCCTGGGATTCTGTGGAAATTCAGGCGAGAGACCGACTGCRTAACGGGGAGCAGAAGAGACATCCCAGGAGAAAATCCCACCACGCAAGGCAAGTAAGGTTGGCTCCCTGAATGCCATAACCATGGCGTGGCATAACCAAGGCCTCGCTGCTCAAAGCAGGGAGATGAGGAGCCCTCCCACCCACAGAAGCGACCCCTCCTGAGCGCGCCAGCCACGCGCAGAGCAGGTCCCTTCCCAGAGCCCAGCCGTGTAAACGCAGCCAGCTGAGACACACACACGCACCACTTCTTGGTGGTAGATTCTGCACAAGATAAGTGACATATGGGACCTGCGGGGGCAACTAGCTGTACTCCAAAAGGCTCTAAAAACACTCTTCTGAAGCTCCTATTGCATAATGCACTGCTGAATTTCAGATTTGTATCTGWAAAGATTGACAGATACCTTTCTTACTTTACAGATACCTTACTTACCTTACCAGCTTTGACTGCCACTAACATTTTCAAATAAATTCAATAAAAACCTCTGGAGGGCCCAAACAAGGGTTCAATGTTGCTTTAGCCCTGGGCTTCTGCTGGGCAGTCAGTTCAGGGACCGAGACAGGCAGGATGTATTCCTGCTGAATTGAGGCTCTGTCTGGAAGGTAGGTTCTGGGAAGACAAGCTGCCTTTTCATGGATTTAAAAGCAGCACATTACTATCCTTCAGCCTCAAGCCTGAGGCTGAAACTGCTCCTGTATCGACAGAAAAACTCCTCTGGCGTCGAGTTCCTGGAGCCTGTGCCGACCAACAAAGCAAATCATACAAAAACAGATGCAAAATCTGTCAAGCTGAGTGCTGAGTTACCAAGTTAACACAAACAAAAAGCCTTGAGTATCTGTGTGGAGAATTGAGGCCATACTTCAAAATAAGAGAATGAGAAAACCTGGTGGAACCAGCTCTGAAGAACCTCAAGGGAGAGGGTTAACAAAGGTAACTTCCTGCTACCCATTCATATTTTGATCCCAGTCATCTGTGCTTGCTCTAATTTTTAGGTGTCACCTTAGCATCCAAAGCTTGTTTTTCCAGGGGAAATTAATGGTAGCATTTTGAAGACAACAAGGCTAACAAACAAACCTGAATAGAGCCAGGTCCAGCTTGTCACCACAATTCAGTCACAAGCAGAATAGCAGGGAAAACAAAAGGGGACGGATTTGCAGCTGGATTTGCAGTTTTGCTCCAGCTGTGACGGTACACGCAGGACGATGCCTTCACAGGGTGGAAGATGCCAAGCCTCTGATTTTTCTTTCATAAAATCCAGAAGTTTGTGTCATGGTGGATTCTGGTGGGTGAAGAAGGCAGCGCAGGGAAGCAGACGGGCACCCACCATCGGGCACTGACTCACACGGCCTCGTGCGCCCGCGGATCCGTGGAGGAAAAGTGAAGCTGGAGCCAACAGCCTCCCTCACGTGCCACAAATTCAGGCTGCACCCGAGCTCTCAGAGTCACGGGATGGTTTCAGGTTGGAAGGGCCCTCYAGAGATCATCCAGTCCAACCCCCTGCTCCAGCAGGGACACCCAGAGCACGGGGCACAGGGCGGCATCCAGGCGGGTTKGGAAGATCTCCAGAGAAGGAGACTCCACAGCCTCCCTGGGCAGCCTGTGCCAGGGCTCTGGCACCCTCACAGTGAACAAGTTCCTCCTCACATGCAGATGTAACCTCCTGTGTTTCAACTCAACCCTCACATTGCATTTATGTGAGCAAAACCCAGAGTGCCACCATTCTGCACAGTGTATGCCCAGGCCACCAAAGCACAGAYGATTCAATCAGAAAAAAAAACCTGCCTTCCCACACAATAAGCAGAAATAGTCAAGTAAAACAGACCTTCCACCCATCATACTGCAGCCAAAGAAACAACCTGCAGGAACAGATCCATTTATCCCACGATTGTGAAGCCTGCTAAATTCAGTATTTTGAATCATATGACAAAGAAAAAGTTCAACATATTTTATTTGTTAGACACAATAAGTGTATCTCCAAAGACAGCTATTGAACATACAGAAAAAAAAAAATCATGTCACTTAAATGACCTTCAAGACTTGCACATTCCAGCAACAGACTGTTTATAATATAAAATCTTACACTATTTTCTTCATTTCCTCTTTCAGATCTGCTCCTCTCCTCCAGGAGCCTTGTGCATACGTTCTCACACACTTCTGTCCATTCTGCCACTGTATTAGCATCAGTCCCACCTCAAGTCTCGTCGTCCTACAGCCTTTGGTGGTTTTCCTTTAGGAATGCTGTAGGAATGTCTCTGTGGGGTGTCTGCATTTCAGAGGAACTTGTGCACGGCACAAATCAGTGCGGATGCCTTTCCCAGGGCACCCGCTGAGGGATCTGCGGCCAGAGATGATCCTGTTCTCCACATATCTGTGAGCAGTCCAGGCTGTATTTTTAAACTAATTACAGACTTACAAAAATATATTAAAAAAAAAATCCTTGAACCTGTACAATGTCTAAGACACAGCTGGTAAAGATGTAAAATTATTCAGATCTTTCTGGCTTTGAGAAGATAYAGAGCGCTACAGTGTAAACTTAGGTTGCACAGTGAAGTAACTTGCTTTAAAAACAAGGATTCTGTAACAGAATAAATAATTTACAAGCTTGAAAAGGTCTGCATTGTTGCTTATACATCAAAGACCTACTGTTTCCATTGTAAAAAGAAAAAAAGAAAGTTTAGAGGAGCTAAATACCTTGCCATTGCTCTCGGTGTTGGGATAACCCAAACACTTTGTTTTTATTCATACAATTTCCCTCTTTAAACCTGCTAGAGGTAGATGAAGATAAAATAAAGCCTGAATGTGAGGATTAAGATACTGCAAATGAGCTTGGACCTCGTCAGTCTGGCAAACACTCTCACCTGACTTACTCAGAGCACAGCGAGCTTTTAAAATAGGGGAATTCCTCCTTCCTTCCAAAACTACAGTGCTGGATACCGGCATAAATTCATTTCCAGAGTACCCTCAAGTTAAGGCAGAAGAGGCTGCCACCTCTCACACTTCACTCCCTTTGGAAAGGTCCCGAGAGGCCTGTTTGGTGAACAACCATGGCCCACGCGGAACTGCCTTCCCTCCAAAGGGAGGATGAGATGAGGACCGTGAAATCCATGGATCTCGTGAAATCCGTGAGGACCATGAAATCCGTGGGAGCGAGCAGGGGCTGCACAGAGGAGGGGGAAGGCAGTAACACTGGCAGAGACCACCCTCCTCGTCCGTGAGAGCGGGCGAGCTGCCTGACGGCGCCTCCAAGGGCTGCTGCAGCAGGGGCRCCTGCCTGGGCCGGCTGCAAAATACTGGCAATTACCACAAATTCAGAGATTTTATTAAGGCTCACAAGTACTTACAAGGTCTCACGAAAATCCTTGGTTTTGGCATAAAGAAAATTGTAAAACAATAACAGTTTTTATAAAAAAAAAAAAAAAAACGACCTCATTAATGCCTTAACAGATCAACAGAAAGAGAAAACAAACAAACAAACCACATAATGAATTGTTCAGATCTGATTTCCTACTTTTCCAGAGCTTGGCTTCAAGCTTTCCCATGTATTCTCTAGTCTTRCTCCACTAATAACTTTATTTAATACCTTCAGCCGTATTTATAATTTATAAACGTACTCGAGCCAAACACGTACATAAGAAAACACACGAGAATGAGGAATGAGGCTGGGGGCCCTTTTAAAAACACCCAAACGCGTCGTGTCCCTCTTCATCATTCACCGGGCAAGAAGCAGCATCTTCACACACCAGAGCACCTGCCTGAAAGAGCCCCCAGGTTTCTTCAGAACAGCAGCACTGGCATGAGCACAAGGGCACGATTCCCTCTCTCTATTTAAGATTGGCCATTAATGAGCTCACTTAATATGCAAAAATCCTAACTACTTCTGCAAAATTTCCATAGAAATTTTAGGTGTGCCATTATCTTTTTTACGTTGCTATTTCATGAAACCAGTCAGATGGACTGGGATGGCACAGCCCCAGCTCCTTACATAATTCATTGTGTGGTGTTTAGCTACAGAATAATGGTCCTGGCAGTTAAACTAAAAACAGTTTGAGCTGAACAAAGCCACCCTGTGCATTCCAAAATCGATGCATTTAAACGTCTGCTCTCCCCACGATGCCATTAACCTCCAGAGAATCCTGCTTCAGGGACGCTGGGCCAGTTTGCTCTTACTGCCTTCCTGCTCACTGAGTTTGAAGTGTGTGTAGGCCAAAATCCCCAGCAATGTGCACAGAATCCCAAGGCCCTGATTTACGGACAACGGATCCTTAAACAAGAGGCACCCTCCCAGGAGGGTGATGCAGAACTTGAAGTGTCCAAACATGTTATATCTACACATCTGTTAAGGACAGTGGCAAAGAGAGCATTTTGTAAACAGGAACACGTGGCAACTGCACTGATCATGTCCAAACCATGCAATATTACTGCAAAAGTCATGCAAATTCCCACTGTTGCCATTAACCTCCRTGTGGAGCCTCTCCCCATCACGCGCTCCCCGGCACCTCTCGCTTTCCTGGTGGCCAAATGCTCCTTGCAGGAATGAGGGCCACGTCAGGAGGCTTCGGCTGCAATTCTCTGTTCCGAGCACCAACAGGGAAACAAAACACACCYGGACTGGAACCTGCTTGTCCAGCTTCAACAGGGAAGACAAGGCAGGTGGGTATCCGAGCGCTTTTCCCACCGTAAATCAGAGGGAATGAGCGCTAACATAATTCATGGGAAACATGAGAAGCAACTAATGTTACAAAGGATACGTGACAGGTGACGTATTTCCAATGATCCAGTAAATGGACAAGTTTACCATAAAGGCTATCACACCAGACAGCAGGACCATTATCTGTGGATTAATGCACACAGTCAGTAAGCCAACACACTTCTTGGCCATCTGCAGATATATTCCCAGGTATTTATTGAGGTTCCTTTATCTCAACAAAGGCAAAATGTCACCCAAGAAAAACAAATTGCGAACAATAACGAAATCAAGTTTCCAGCCACTGCAGATGCACGTGATGGGAGTAACTCGGGCTATGCTGCCCACAGATGTACACTGATAGAACTGCAACCTTCTCTTACCTTCTGCGCACATTTAAAAGGGGCTTGAAAAATTTAGCTGTTCACATGCAGAAGTCGCCGTCTTCACCTTTCAGGCAGAAATCTTATTTATAGTCACACAAACACACAAAAAGTATTGGGAAAAATCTTATTGTTGCAAACACTTGTTCTTCTGCTCACTACCAGAAATGACCTTGCACCCACCTCTGACTGAAGGGTCAGCAGCAGTGCAGAATATGACACTAGTGGGCTCTTTTTTGGTGACATCAAGGACGGAAAGTTGTGGGGAGGAATTGCAACTCTCTTGGTTAAAATAAATCAACACTTTGAAGAATAACCACAGGAGAGAAGCATGCTTATCTTTTCTGATAAGTTAGACCTGGAATTAGGCATTTGTATGATTTTAATTTAATGTACTAGGACAACCCTCTGAGCTTTGTCAAATTTTCCCATTGTTCAGAAGCCCTCTGAACAGAAACAGGAATAAGGACTGATATCAATTGCCAGAAACTCATCTAAGAAAAGGTGGGACGGAAACAACAAGGATTTTTTTYCCTCTTTCCCCATATCCCTCATCTCATTATAGTCAACGCTTGTACAAAGAATCTGTTCTGCAAAGAAACATGCCTTAATATGAAGCATTAACTGTAAGTTCCTCAGTAATCGTGAGGTAAGAAGCCCCCAGGCAATGAAATCCTTACCACAGCAGAGAGCGTCCAGGGCCCAAATATGCCCCCTTCCCCAAAGACGGGCTCGAAGAAGGGAATGATGCAGAGCAGCACGGCGGAGGACATGGGCGCCTGGTAGTAGAGCAGCTGCATGGAGTTCACCTGGAGCTCGTGCTGCTTGGCTCCCACCCACTGCGATCCAAAGGGAGAGGCGTTAAAGGAGAGCGGGAAAACAACGAGGAAGGAGGTGGGGGCTGCCCTTTGCCCGGGCAACAACTTCCCATCTCCCACAAAGCGGGATCTTCCTCTGCCCAAGCAGAGCGAGGGATCCTGCAGGGACCACCCCTTTAGCCAACCTCCCGCGTGTGCTGCATTAGGAAGTACATGGGAGGCTTCTTAGCATCGGGATGGCACAAGTCAATTTAAGAGATATTGAACTGTCGCATACTTGAACAGGGCATAATTTATACCGCTTTTCAAAGGGATAAATTTACTTTCACAGAAAAAACTTTGGAATTTATTCTAAGGAATACTTTCACAGCTGTATTAAAAAAAAAAAAAAAAAAACACTATGAGAATCAGCAACTTTTTTCTCTCTTTCTGTATTTCCTCCTCAGAAGCTAACAAAACAATAACCATTTGCCTTACTTCTCAGCTCCTCCCAAAGCTACTGAACTTCAGTATTGACCACAGCTTGGATTTCCAACACAGCAACTTGAAGGGCCAGCATTAGCTACGTATCGCTATGAGATGAACGCTACGGGCAAAAAGGATGCACCTTAGCATTGCACTGAAGAATAAACCCTAACGTTAAGGTTTCACAAACCAACAGTGCAAATTTGTGAGTAACAGGGCACTCCGTGTACACAACTTAASTTTTGTCATGGTTTCTTAAAAATTACATGTGAATTTCACTCAAGCACTAACATTTCTCCAGCACACACACTATTCTATTGCCCAAGGCTATTTTGCAGCCTCTCTCTCCTCTTTTGCCCCCAAACAAGAGACATCTTATRACTACAGGCCCCGGAGCCTTGCTGCCTTTGGAGGCACAACCTATGCACTGCAAAGGAATTTGGGGTTAGTTTGATGACAACATCACATCAGCAAAAAAGGGGACTTCAACCCGGGAAGCTTTTGGAGTCAAGGCAGATGACGAGCTGCATATCATCATGGAATCATAGAATCCTTAAGGTTGGAAGGGACCTTTAGAGATCACCTAGTCCAACACCCCTGCACACACAGGGCCACGTAGAGCACGGGGCACAGGGCTTGATACAAGCCCTGCGCTYGTATTTTTTGCATAAGCTTTAGTACTACACTGTAGCCCAAGACATCTATATATCTGGTATGTATGCAGCCATATATCTAGTACAAAGCTATAGCCCAATGAGTTAAGGTAACCTCTTGGATGCCTCTGTTTAACCAAGCAGAAAGGTAACACCAGGCCCATACCGGGCACCGGAGCAGCCTCCACGGAAATACCGGTGGCTGCGTTGGAAACGGCGGCACGGAAATCCCTCAAGGATAAGCCATGAAAGCAACCCAAGGGCTGGAAAACCACGCTCCATAGGGAGCGGTCTAACCGAGGCGCAGGGTTACGCTGCGCCCATCCCTGGCACGCGGTGCGTTCCCTACGGAAACCCCTGGGAGGGATGGACAGGGTGGAAGGGGCTCAGGGAGAAGCGCTCGCAGGGCCGCGGGGCTGGGAAGGCGGCTCTGCGGAGGATCCGCGCGCGGACGGGGCTGTGGGGCGCGCGGGCCGGGGCCGTTACCCACCACCTGGTAGAGCGAGGTGACGAGCACGCCGAGCGCCGCGAACACCATGCCCGCCGGGCTGAACTTCACGTCGTAGTAGGAGTTGAGGAAGACGCCGAGCGTGATGGGGAGCTGCGGGGCACGAGGAGGAGGCGCCGTGAGCCCCAGGGCGGCCCCCCGCGGGCCGCCGTTGCCCRCCGTTGCCCACCGTTGCCCACGCGCCGGCCCTCACCAGCGTGAGCTTGATGCGCAGCGGGAAGCTCTTGCCGTAGGCCACGCTCTGGATGAGCACGATGGCCGGCGTGGTCATGGCCTTGGCCAGCTGGTAGGTGCCGATGGTGTTGCTCTGCAGCGAGAGGTTGGTGAAGACGACGAAGCCGCAGAAGCTGAGGGCGAGCGGCAGCACCTGCCGCGCGCGCAGCCGCTTGGGCGCGAAGGCGCCCAGCGCCTGGCACGCGTACAGGCCGAGCCAGGTGAGCGCGAAGTGCACGAGCGTGAGGCTCAGGTTGGGGAAGCCCAGCCGCACGTAGAGCCACTTGTTGAGGAAGACGATGCAGATGGAGGCGGCCAGGTTGACGAGCAGCCCCGCCGCCAGCCGCCCCTGCGCCGCCGCGCAGCCCATGGCGGAG
>NW_020456210.1:2304888-2328579 GCF_003342845.1 Nothoprocta perdicaria | reverse complement strand
GGGGAGGCGCGGGGGCGCGCGGGGCGGCTCGTGGCCAAGCGCTTTTATTAGAAAACGTCAAGAAAAGGGGCACGTAACAAACGTCCTCACGCCGGGCCCCATCAGGCGGCCGCGAACAGGGAGGGGATCTGGTTTTGTTCCACACCCGTCGGAACGTTTTCCAGTGGTTCCTTCTTGATTTTATTTCTTTTTACAGGTGGGGAAATGTGGACGTCATGGTCAGGAGGTTCTGGCACTAGAGCTGGAATGAGGTTCTAGGACTGAATTTCATATCCTAAAGGATCAAGATCCTGGTCCAGGAGCATCAGGGAAGATTCCCTCAGCTTCTGCAGAAGCTTGCGGAGTTCTTCCTTTGAAAATACCTAGGAATAAGAATACGTAACAAAAGGGATRGTTAGTTGCAATGCATAGCACTGATTTATGAAGTAAATGGTGTGAAAGTTAAGCCACTCGGTGTTTGGGGTTGTCTTTTGGAGACAGCAGCAGATAACCTGGTATTTCCAAGCAGCCTCCAGGAAAGGCCTGGGAGCCGGTGAGCACCAAGCTGGTTCTGGGGGCCAAAGGAATTCCTCACAGTCTTTTTCTCAGCCTTAGTGGATTTTTTTTCCTCTCAGCTTTCTAATCCTTATATTTTTCTTATTAATTTTTTTATTAGTTGTTACTACTTTCAGTGATTTAACTTTAGATTGTGTTTCAGGGAGGTTAAGTTAACCAATTACTTAGAAACAYAGCCTGCTCATTAAGTTTTCTGACATGTAACAAAAGACATCAACTATAATTCAACTTATTTTAATTCAATAGCCCCCCTCCAGAAATCAGTAACTACAGATACATTTGTGATAAGTAGTCAAGTCACAGTGTCAGCTTCAAGACGACAGCAGTTACCTCCAACTCTAAGTCAGTTCACAAGAAAATTCTTTACTACGGTAGAGAACGGGACAGATGAAGAAACTGAAGTTTAAGAACAGAGGGGGTCCTGGTCTCTCCACGAGCCYGTTCTCCCCGTTCCCGAGCGCGGGCCTCACCGTGTAGAGCTTGTGTCGCTCGGAGGCGACCGTGTCGGCCAGCCTCAGGCACTCCTGGTACTGGCCCGTGCTGTGCAGCACCGTGTGCAGCAAGAAGCACATCATGGGCAGGCACAGCTTGCGCAGCAGAGCCATCTGATGTGTCCGCTCGGGGTCCTCCTCAGCATCCTTGCCGGAAGGGAAGATGTATTAGTGTTAAAGCATTCCCTTCCAGAAGCAGCACCACGTGGCGGGAGGGTTGGAAGCAAAAACAGGCTAGCAAGTCAATAGGTCTGCCCCATAGGGCAGCTGAGGGGGAAGAAACCCGTCATGTGCACAGCAAGACGGAGTGAATTGCGTTCAAGTAGACAGCAGTACACTAAGCTAGATGACCACCACAAAGCTATCTCTTTGCAGTCCATCCCATGGTATAAAAATTAACTTACCTCTCTAACATCAACCATCCATCCTCCATCAACAAACAGCAACACGTTGTACATTTTCTCTTTCACATCAGCTGTAAGGGCATCCAAGTGACCCTTCCAGATACCATAGTCCATCTAGTTAGGAAACAAATAATAATTTAGAAAAATGTACTGCGGAGCACTCAACCCCCAAGATAAATTTCAACACAGTATTTTCATCCTGACATATATCAGCTAAAGAAAATCTTCGGTCAACAGCTGAAACTTATAAGCCAGTTATATGCTTGCTTAACTGCCTGTAAAAAGAGTCTCAGCRGGTTGCTCAGTAGCAAAGGCATTAGAGCATGAGCCATTTTAAATGTTTTAAACATTTTAAACGACTTATTCTGCTATGCTTATATAACAAATACTTTCCTAAATTAAATACAGAGTACAGAAAGAATTTCTTTTTTCTTTTTTTTTTTTTTTTTGGGGGGGGGGAGGAGGGGATGAGAGGTGGGAGCAAGGGGGAAGAGTATTTAATTTCTTTTTAAAAATGAAAAATAAGACTGTAAATGGCAAACTACCGTATGAAGTTTTACCTACCTCATACTTCTTTTCTTTATGTTCGTGGGCCACTTTCTCAGTGAAACTTGCTTGAGGTAGCAAAGAAGGTTTCTGTGGAGCTGAGTTCATGTGCTTGAACCAGTCGTTGAAGGTTTCATGGGCTTCCTGGATTGCAATGGGAAAAGTGCTTGGACATTTTGGACTTATTTACGTAATGAAAAGAATCTCGTTAAGTGAACGAAATCCCATGTACTTTCAAATACAGAAAGAAGCTCACTATTTTGTGAAATCCCAACTACAGGACATCCAGTAGCTGGAAATTAAATCACAGTTAGGCTTATGATTTCACTATAGAGGCAAAGCCAGCATTAATTCTAGCCAGTAATTTGGATCACAGCAAGTTTGAAACTCACCAGATATGCCCGAATACATAAATGTTCTCTTATAGCATTGTCATCTTCAGCTGGAAGCGGAGTATCCATTCCCTGCTCTTCCCACTGGTTATAGATTTCTGCTATAGAGTCCTGGGGAATCTTCACAAACACATCTTTTGCAGCCTCATATTTCTTGGATGCTACGACAACAMGAGTTGATGAGTATCAACAGCTTTGCAATTTCCATACTTGATTTATAAAACAAGGGCTGACAAAGGATCACAATTAAGCTACTAACTGTGGTTAGTAGCTTAATTGTTTTTTTTTTTTTTAATTTTAAATAGATCATACCTTGCACTTCACTATATTAACCATACTTTTTAATAGACTGGATGCAAAATTAATTCATATCTGGCTCCAAGAGTCAGTGAGAACAAAAAGAGCATTTAAAAAGTTAAAAAGTTTACAGTATAAATTCTGTGAAGTTTGGTACCCAAGAACTTCCTCATGATGGCATTGCTCTGCTTAAGTGCTTCTGCCCTCTGTGCAGGGTCAAATACAAGCCAGTCAATTACGTCTATCTTCAAACGATCCACCTGCAAAAGCCAACGTGTCTGTTAGATCCGGTAACACTGCAGGCACACAGCTCATGTTAAAGACGGTAGATGTGGTCATCGAAATACATGATTTTCTATGAAACACTAGGAAGAGACAGCACTCATCACAACTTCAGCATGAAGACTAGGGAAAAATCTCTCCAGTTTAGACTAATCTAAAAATTCAGTTTCAAATATTCCAGTATTTTCAGACTGTTGGATCAACTCTCAAAAGTTTTTATGGATTTACTGTGCATCTGCCTCAAATTTACTATGAATACATTGTTGAAACCAAAAAAGAGAAAAAACTCACCATAGTTTAACAGAAAGTTTGTAGTGTGCAACCGCAGCCTGCTAACTGTTGCACTACATAAACTGTCTACTTGGCTTAGAAAGAACTTTTCATTGAATAGAAGAAAAAAACTTTGCAAGCTATTCCTTGCTTTCTAACAGTACTTTTGAGAAGAAATGGTAACTATTAACAATCTCTCATCAGTCATGCCTCAAGCATTTAATAAAGTACACCTGAGATGCAGAAGACTAATCCTCAGAACAATCAGAGGCTCCAATAATGTCCTACTCTCATCAGCTGCAACATATTTTTTGTCACAGGCATTTCATGGGCTTTGTCTCTACTTACTGCTTCCCTACAGACACACTGCAGCGTGTCACACACTACAGCCCAGAAGGTCAAGGAGATGTAGAAACAGAAGCTAGGAATTCGCTCATGGTCACATGTAAGGAAAAATGGAGAAAGAAAAACCATGCATGGTAAAAGGATCTGTAATGACAGTGCTGTCACCTGGAGTGTCTGCCCTGCCAGATGCACTCACCTCTGTCGTGCCGGTATCTAACATATGATCGTGGTGGCTGAATTCTCCAGCATCCTTCTTGCGGATGTTTTCAACTACAGTTTTGGTAATGGTTGCAACATCCAGACCTAGGTTAAGAGAGAATTATTTAACAGTGATCGTGAATTTAGACTTGCCACAAAGTGAATTTCAGAGTTCAGTTGCAGATTAAATTCCTTACTGACAGCAGTTGTTACAGGTCTGTTCATGTTCACATTGCTGTTCTCAGTTATAGGCTTTTGATATATTGCAGACATTTAGAAAAATGATATCTAAGAATTTAAAGACAATGGAAGACATAGGAAAAAGACAATAATATAAAATAATTGACAATCTTTTCAGTCTGTCAGTATGTATGTATATGTGTACACAGACACAGTTTAATACAGATATACACACATTCATTTGCTAAGACTACTAATCCCTTTAATCTTCAAGAAAATAATGTTGGATCTAGCTGAGACACACCAGAAGTTCAGAACAGTTCTTTTAAAGATTCTGAAACCCTAACCTATACCTCTGAACTCTTAAGCTAAGTTTTTAAAAGGAAATGGCTAAAAGTAATGAAGAAAAGCTAGATGGAAAAGCCTGCAGTAACATTTTTTTGCGAGTTTTGAGTTTGAGTGACACAGAAGCCCCATCAAACAAGGGACAAAGCTACTTCATTAGGGTGCTTTTGAATTTGATATATCGGCCTGGAAGGGAGATTACAAGCAAGGCAAACAACCACAGTGCCTGAGAAGGAACACCGCAAAGAACTCCTCCAGAATAGGCAATATTCTTAATTTTACCAAATTAGAAAAAAAAAAWAAAAAAAAAGTTTTGCCTTTTTTTTACCTGATAGTATAATAATGTAAAACTACTAGTTTTACTTAATTGAAAAGTGAAGAGAGACAGGATGGAAACAATCCAGCACCATCCTTTGGGCTACTATGTGTTGTAAACTACCGACCAGCAACACAACCCAGGATAAATATTGACAATTAGAATATGAGCCTCTCACCTGCTTCTTTTGCTAATTCAAGACAGTGGTGGCGTTGATCACTTTCAGTAACATCTTCTAAAAATAAAGCGTACTGAGCAACAGCTAGCTCTGGGGGCAAGTGGCTCACATAAAACGCTATTAAATCTGTGTGCTTCTCTGATATCATTCGCTGTGAAATAAGAAAAGCAAGCATTAAGAACCCACAGTACATCTCCCCTMTGTAATAATATAACTTATGAATACTAAACATCATATAACAAATTTCTGATTATTTTGTTCTCATTAAAAAAAAAATCCACCAAATTCTCAGCTTCTAAATAGGGATAATAAAACTTGCTCTTATTTAAGCATTGCTAACAGAAGCTCTCTATATGTAGGCAAACTTCCACACGTGGCTTAAGAGGACAACATTAACTGCCTTGTAGCTCCACATTCTAATTTCTAAAGTGTCCTTTTCTTCTCCCTTCTTTCCCCTCTGAAAGAACTCAGAAAAAGTGAAATGTACCTCACAGAGCTTACCTGAATGTAGGTCTTCAGGACTTCTACAGAAACTTCCTCCTTATCATAAACAAACAAAACATCAATTTTAAATGACAAAGCTTGCTAAAACAATCATATTTCGCAGATTATCACTACTACACAGGTTTTCTTGTCCACATTTCAGGAACCTCTGGGACTGAAACTGGCTCAACTGGGAGAACTGTTTTCTTAGAGGACAATTAAAAAAGAAAATCTACCTAAAAACAGTGCTCTGAGAGATTTTGTTTTTCAGCATCTAGATACACTTCTCAATCTAACTGGAAAGCTCCTTTTTGCACCATGCAGTTGCTAAAATAGATTTATGGGTTTTTTTTTTTTTTAAATCTTTCCAGTTTACCACATTGCTTTTTTCACTTGAAAACTCAAGAGCTAGGAGAACAGATGACTGTTGCAGTGTGCTAGAGGTCCTCTTTTATTACCATACAACATTTTAAGCATTTTTATTTTCCTGTATACAGGAATGACAGAAACTCCTGACACCATATGGCTCACCGGTTACTGCCAAGCACTGTCCAAGCAACTGAGACTGTTTCAGCTAAGAATCATGCATTTGTGAAGAACTATTATTTTAACTCAATATGAATATCGTGCAGTCTGCAGTCTCTGCAGACTTGCATTTATGCCAAGTTACCTTAGTTTCTTAGCTGAAGCTAAGTGGCAAGAGTGATACCACTTTCACTAAGTTCTAAAAATTAACAATAAATCGAAATGAAGCTTTCTTAAAGTGCCTGTTCAGCCAGCACCACAAGGAGCCATTTACCTCAAACAAGCATTTCACGAGCTCACAGCAATAGGCACAACTCCAAGAACTGTGTCTAAAAGCAAGTTATATACACAGCATCTTATCTTGGCTGCTATGAAGCCTAACCTTGAATTCTGAGTCCTTCTCAATAAAGGGTTTGTGTCTGGAACACACCATCCTTGCAAAAAATACCTCAGTCAGGACAAAYTGGGGGGAAGGATGAGGCTCTTCTCTAATTTTGTCTGCTGCTTTTGGGATACAAGGCCAGCACATACTCTGTTTAGGTGTGCAGCCCCTCATCAGCCCAGCAGTAGCTTAGCACCATTGCATGCAGCATATTTATGTAGGTGCACTTCTAATCTACTGAGTGGACATTGCTATGACAGCAAATCAAACACAGGGGCACTCACTTTTGTCTGCAGGCCCAAGGTGCGGAAGAAGAGAATAAGATGTGTCATGAAACGGAGCAGGTGCCCTGGGAGCACACTCCTGTCCTTGGAAAGCCAYCTGCTGAATTCTTCCATCAAACCTGCAGGCAGCAAGTGGTGGTTCACAGTTAATCATATCACAGGAAAGCTGCAAAAATGCCTAGGAATTTTTTCTAAACTATGTGTCTATTCAGAAAATGCATTTTATCCTTAGAAGTCCAATAAAGCAGAACTGCATCCGTTTTGGAAAGATTTTGCTGTTGGGTTTGAAGATCTCCCTGTGTGTATTTTGTCACTTCTCAGAAAAAGTTACAATGTTCTCATGTACACTGCAACGCATTTGCATGGCTTCACAACTGCTTGGAAAGCTACTTTGTATGTCAAACTACAGAAAGTCACCATAATTCCTGAATAAAGAAGCAAGCAGCTTCATTTTTAGGTGGAGTTTGCCTACTATGCACTTCTAAAACCCATTCAGTGTTAAGCTTCTGGAAAGGTCACTAGAAATTATGTAGAGAGCTGACATTTAAYGATCAGTTAGGAAAAAGCTCACCATCTACATCTCCCAGTATAATGAATTTCTGAATCACATGGTAGTGCTCTTGATTCTCCTCTATCACTCTCTGCAGAGGGAAAAAAAGTCCCAAGTTTGAATAAAAATCTTGTAGTATAATGTATAAAGAAAGAAAAAATACAAATAAAGCAGAAATTTTAAAAGTTTTAAAGAAAAAAGAAGCTATTTTATTTCAAAGGGTATTCTGCACAGAGTAAAGAGAAAATGCACCAGCTATCTTTTGAATTACAATAAGAATATTGACAAAGTGAAAGAAAAAAACAGAATACAGAGCCTGTGAAGTTAAAGCTACCATGTATTAAATGAAAAATTAAGTTTTTATTTGTTTGTTTTGGTTTTTGTTTTGGAGAATAAATAATTTTGTTACAGAAAATGGATTCTATGAAGTCACATAAACAACATATGTATAAATATTGTGAAATATTTTTAAGGTGGAAGAGAAATATTCCTGCAGAGGAATGAACGCATGAAATATGATTCAAATGCACCTTTAAATTCCCTATAGAGTGAGGACAGAACTAGAAAGGCAGCTGGGTATATCTATGGCTAACTAAGCTATCTTTCAAATTAACAACATGAAAAATGCTATTTTTATCTTCTGGCAAATAAAAATAAATCAAGCTTCCATTTAATCATTACAGAAATATCTGATAAGTTATATAATAAATATAATAAATATCTTGTCTGTTAAAAGAAACAGAGTCTGCTTAACCAAATAGTCTCCTAAACACTCAGAGAACTGAAATATGCCCACAAATCTCACAACGTCCTGGATGCCATCAACCTTCAAATATTTTATGGAAGTGTTAAATAGAAGACTTATTTTTTTCTGCTTTKTATGTCTGACTACACTTCATAGTTATTTCTTTAGCACAATCAGCACATTTGGCAGATCTGGGACAAGATCTGTATCTTTTTCATCATTAAAAGGTGCCAGTATACGGCAAAAGCAGTTATAATTAAGCAAGGACACATTACAGAAAGCCTCCAACAAATTAATCATTGTGCATATTTGCACGGTCATTCCACTAAACAMTGGAGTAAAAAGGACAATCTAATGGATAGTTGAAAGGAGAAACAGTTACTAAGTTTACAGTAACTAAAGGAGATAGTTACTAAGGAGAAACACCAGTTAACACATACCTTTTTGTCTGTTGCCTGAAGTTCTTCAAAAACTTTTTCTGAAGTCCAACTTCAAAATAAGAGAGAAAGCACAAAACTAAGTTAGCCTGAATATGGTGAAAACATGGGTATTTTCTTAAATGTAGGAACACAAATGTACTTAAACTTACTTTGTTTCTAAGTAATCTCTAGGGAGTTCTTCCATCTCCTCTATAGTTACCACGGACATTCGGATTTCCTGCTCTACAAGAGTGTCCACCATGACTCTGAAATACGCCCAAACAGTATCTTCCCAAGTATCACAAACTGGAAGGAGCTACATATTAAAAACAGCAAGAAAAGCAATCAGAGAGAGAACAAGAGAACAAGAGCAGAATAGGAACACAGCAATTTAGAATAAGATTTCCAGGCATCACAAGACACTAACACCTCAAACAGAAGACGTTGTTTTTCTAATGTATGATGCAAAAGGTCCGTTCCCTGCATAATGTCCCAGTTCCCTGGTTATTTTAAAGACAGAGACAGTCAAAAGAAAGAGCCCTATGATCTTTATACATGTGGCACCACTCTGACCCCAGACCCAGGGTGATCCCCCTCACCAGYTCAGAATCCACACAGGTGAGAACTACCCACAAGCAGGGAGCCAACTGAGCAAGCCCTTAAATAATACAGAGAAGGAAGAACTAGAACAAAATCTGAAGTGCTTTTACTGACAGCAATAACAAYAACAGAAGTCTACCAAGTGTATTTAACTAAGGAAAGACAGCCCTAGAGCCTAGAAAATGTCTCCTAAAGAAGCACTGCTTGCTGTGTTCTTGCTTACCAGATATTTTTTAAAGTACATTAATCAGGAATTGCAGTATTTCTGCTCATACAAAGAAGAAAAGGCACAACTACCAAATATCAGTAATAGGACATAACCTGTTTGAGGTTTCCACTCAGTGCTGCATAGATTGCTCTCTCATATCTATTGAACTGCTCCTAAAATAAACATTCAGAAATAAAACCTTGTGTTAAAAAATATTTTTTTTCCYATTCACTTTAAATTTATTAGACATTAATCTATAACGAAGTGTCCAATCTAAGAACTGGGAAACCCCAACGACCATGGCATGCAACAGGAGCCAATATAAGAGGAGCAAACGGCTGCCCCTCCAACAACATCCCCTTATAGCTCATCTGAAAACTTTGTACTGACCTGGAAAGAAAGCAACATTTCACCTCCCTCATTCAATTATGTGAGATGAAAATCAAATACTTATTGTCAGCAGTTCTGACTTCAACCAAAAAAAGTCATCYTGAAACATTTCCTAAGCCTTAAAAATTAGTGCAGCTTATGCATTCTTTTCACTTCAACACAAAAAWATATCTATTTCAGGAGCCCTCTTAAAAACACTCATAGCAAATTCTATACACCGAGAACACGAGGGAGTGGGTTTACTTAAAAGCATGTTACTGAGTATAAAAAAAAGCTAAATTTGTACAATAACACCAAGCAATTCAACATTATTTTACCTCTTCAGCCATACGCCAACAACTTAGTTTCCAAATGCACCTGTATGGATTCCCTTGAACAGGTTCCAGCTCCTTTCCTACATGCAAAAGATATTTTAAAAAGCAGCTGCTGCTTAAAGAAAAAGAGAAATCACTAAGACGTTAAATCCCATTTCCTGTTATTAGCCCAATTTTCCATCCCTTCGTGACTCTTCCTAAAGGCTCCTGATACTTCTAACTGGACTATAAGGTGTCTTTCAATGAAGTTTTGGAAAATTCAGATGTAAAATTATGGTATTTTGAAGCTTATCCATTATTTAGCCTTGGAAAAAAAATATAGAAAAAATGTATTTTTCACCACAACACATCTATGACATTTATATTCAGCAACACAAACTTGACAAGTACAAGATTTTTAATAGGTGTATGAGTTTCTAGTAAATTTTAGATCATTTCAGTGCTGCTAATTCCTTTGCCTCACTAGAAGCACAGGTGCCACAGAAAGGAAGGAATGACAGCAGGTTAGGTGGACATGTGCAAAGGAGGGCTGGGACACTGCGAAGCATCCAGCTAAAATAAAAAAGACACAGCAAAGCACTGCGCCCTCTGGTCTTAGCTGTACATAGCACTTAGACAAGTTTTTAATTTCTTTGCTAAATCCTGCAGAGTCAGAAGCAATGTATGGTGTTAGGAAGAGGACAGTGGTTAAGAAACTTGACTTAAAGAAAAATGTAATTTAAAGTTTTCCAAGTAGTTTGAGAGCAGACTGCTTTATGCATTTAAATTGGCTGAAATTCAGTCCTCCTGTCCTCTTCTCCAGTTTTCTGATACTAAAGAGCTCAACTTCTGTGAGTCTAAGCAACAAAATGGTTGCTAGGTGGTACAAGTCAAATGTAAAAAAAAAAAAAACTGCTTAATGAAACATTATACGGAGCCAGAGGAAATCTGTCTGGAATTCTCAGACATTTATTTCCTACTCATTATGCATGCTTCTCAAAAAGAAAGCATAAAGCTGCTTTTTAAATGGTTTCAAAGAATACATAACATGAAAAAGTTTTAGTTAAAGGTATGTTGATCAGACATGGTAAAAGATTTAAATTAGATACATAAAAGGCCTTTAAGATGAACAAATTACTCCACTTTGTCAGAGCCAGGTATCAAGAACAAGCTGTCTGTCCTATTTTGACATCTACTTCAAAGTGCCTTTGTGACAGATACCTCCATTTATGTTAGGATCATGGTACAACTTCCATCCTTCCAAAGTGGCAGCTCTCCAGGCCTGACCACACCGTTTGCACAGGCGCTGCGCCTGGAAAGGAAGGGACTCTCTCAGCAACAGATTGCAAGGTAACAGAAGCACCATCTTTTCTTGCAACAGTTTAAACATGATTGAAATAATTAATAATAAACACACAAAGAATCCCAAAGCATCTAGGAGGTTTGAAAGTAAATAAAGTTTTGGTACTTTCTTCACTAAACGTTTTAGTTTTTCAGTCAATAGTTCCACAGTCATAGTAATATGGGGAAAATACTAGTCTCATCTCTGCTGGTTTAAACAGCAGTTCCACATCCTTCTGATAACTTTAGCTTGAGACATCACCTTGTTGTCTAGATCTACAACCTCCCTCTTCATGCAGTCACATTTTTTTTCAGTTAACTTACATTTCCAAATCCTTCATGTATTTATAAAAATCCTGTCTTCTACATAACAGAGTTCAATAGTCYTGTCACTAACACAAATGGGTTTATTCAAAGCTACTTTGAATAGCAGAGACTGCAGAACAAAAACTTTATTAAAAAAATTGCTTACAAAGTTCTTTCAATTCTGCACTCCTGCAAAAAGAAGTGAAGTAGATACTCTGCAATTAATCTGACTGCTGTAATTCCAGGACTCACAAATCAGTATGAACAAGCAAGAGAAATGAAAATATGTGATCTGYACTTTTTCAGTCAAACTGCACTCTCTTCATGCTGAACAGGCTGTCGATTTTCAGATATTTAAGGTACAGACATGCAAGTTGATCTAGTTTATGTGCCATGTAATATCTACTGTAAGAAAAACGAACAGCAATTCTTCCTTAGTTCAGTAAACACTAGTGACCTTACCTTGCTCTTTCAGTAGTGAGCAAGCTACAATCCTAGATATGCCATTATAAAAGTTAGCACAATAAAGCAAAAAAAAAAGTCTTTTTTTTTTTTTTATCCTAAACATGATGAGCTCCCTTTAAATCACATACCTATACGGATGCTGGAAGAGCAAAATGAGTTGCTTAATCTAACACTATTCTTGAGGAAAGCACACATCAAACATYCCCTTCTGGTTTACATTCAAAATCTGTTCCATTTAAATAAATCAATTTAAAAAGTCTGTATGATAGCCAACTGATTAGAAGAAATGCAATTAGTTCTTTGATACATTCCATGTGTTTGGCARTACTTTTAACATCTAACCACTACAGTAAGACATTACTTTGGCAAAGTAGTAAAATAAAAGTGCTACCTTTTTTATTGTTTTGTATCTGTTTTACATTTGAAGTTACTTAACTAAAGGCAGAACATTTTTATTGATATAGCTAGTCAGCATTTTCAGTATTGACAAGAAACTGAAAACCAGAAGACAATTAAATTTAAAAAGAAAATCAAATCCACGGCTTGGTTTGAAKAGTAGGGTCTAAATAAGCTGAACTAGTTAACTAAGAAGGCACTATAACTTTCAGTGACTTGCCTCATCTGTCATTCCTGCTCTGATCAGAGTGAAGAGATACTTCAATAGTCTCCCATCATCTTCTCTATCCAAATCATCAAGTGGCAGTTTCTGTCTTATAGGTGCATCTGGATCCTACAAGAAGCCAAAGGGAAAAAAAAGTCACCATTCACCCACGGATGACACATGTGTCTTCTTCAGGCTGGAAAACTATCTGTAAATCCTACAYGTCATCTAGCTATACTTTTCTCTGAGTTTCCTCTGTCATTTATTTTATTCCTCTTCTGTCACTGCTCCTATTAAAGGGAGCAATTCCAGTGCCTCATTTGCCTCTTGATCTTCTTTTCTCAACCTTCCCATCTTCCAGCTATTTCAGCCTTTAAACATCCTTTCCCCTTCTGCCTCCCCAGCTTCAAAACTCCTTCCTCCTCCACCTTCTCACTCACTGAGAAGCCTGTTCAYAGGAGCTGTCCGACTGGGCCGCCCTTTCTTTCCTTCACTTCCCTCCCATTAGCCTTTACTACAGAAGCTCTCAAGAAATCCCAATGGATTTGGTTTCACTGTACTACTAGTGTACAAAACCAGCATGACCTCACCTTCAAGAGCTTTCAAGCAGGATTATAAGTTTTTCTGCTGAGGGACAGAGTTTTTTTCAGGCAGAAAAAAAGACTAATGAAGGCATTTACTTCTCTGAATAGACCCAGGTACCTGTGCTAGTAAAATCAGTGACTAGTGAAGGAAGGGAGAAGTCTATTTATCCCAAAAGAAACCCGGAGATCTACTGCTTCCTTAAAATTTAATCCACTGCTAATCCCTTCATGACATGTTTCCAATTAAAACCAGTTTCTTTCTTTTAGCATCATAATAAAAAGGCAGTTCTAGAATGTGATTCATCAGGCAGATTTAGGAATTATRGTTCATTTTGTAATTATTCTGAAACTTCCACCATCAACATTCTCACTGACTGTCATCTTGTCAGCTAGTTCCTCATGTCCTCACAATTTCTGTACTAATTTTCACCTTTTTCTAACTTAGTATYTTATAATTTTTGACATTACTACTAAAATTAGTTGAAGTCTGTGGAAATTATTTTACATGTTGTGTGTGTATGTGTCTATATACTTATCATATAGACACACATAAATATATATACACATACTTTTTTTTTTTTAATATATACACACATTCACCCACTAATCCAATTTATACCTGTTTTTAAACCAAACATGACTTTTAAATAATACTTACCAACTCTGTTACCAGAGGACGAGAACTTCCAATGTAAGTACCTAACTGTTTCTGCTTTAGGATATGTAGTGTGTTCTCCCTAAAAGAAGCAAAATATTTTTGAGTAAAGACAATTTTATTTAGATTTATTATCTTTTAATAAGATGCAATATTAAGAGAGAGTTTTGGCAGAGTGGAATAAGGTTTCAGAAGAGACATGGTTTGGGACAATGGGTCGTGATACTGTTGGGCAAATGCAGAAGTCCAGCAGAAGCAGAATATTGGAGTCAATTCACACAGCTTCATATTCTTTCTAAAGCACRCATTGTTTCAATCATACGAATATTTAAATTATGAATTGACTTCTCATGAACAAAATTCCCCGTTAACCTTCACTCCACAGCCAGTGTAGGACACTGAATTCAACTCGGGATGAATCCATGACTCCAGAAGCCCCTATTCACTGGCCCTTAAAATCAAGGCTTTTATTGCAGACCTCTGGAATCAAAGCTGGGCTTTAACTTTTCCTGCTTTGAAACCCATTGATGATAATAAAGGTGAAAATAATGGCTACTAGTGAAGGATCAATGATACAAAATAATGGCACGAGTACCTGAGTAGGCAAGACAAAGAACTGAGCACCCAAGAAATACATAAGATGAATGGCTTGCTCAGTATAAATAATAGGCTAAATAGCAGGTAACCMTCTATCGTCTTTCATTATTTCTTGTTGAGAAAACCAAACCTGCACTCAAGTTAGAGATTAATTAATTTGCTTTGTTTTTTTCTCCCCACCTCTGTCCTCTCCTCCCAAAAGCTGTCACTCACTTTGGAAAATAATCATTTCAGCAAAAGGGAAAAACACTTGATTTTTATATCTAAGAATTTAAAGAAACAGAAATGAATGAACTGCCTAGCTTCTAAAAAGCCATTTTTAAAAAGAGTCTGAGAATAGGTCCAAAAAAATTACAGTCAAAGGAAACATATAAATATATACATATTATATATATATATATATATATTAAAAAAATAAAAGAAAGTCTGAACTCACCAATATACAGATTTTGCGTAAAACTCAATATTATCAGAGAAGTCCCCAATTTCATCCTTGGCAATGCTCTCTAGCCAATCTACCACCAGCTGGAATAAAATTAAATTGCGTTTTTAAAACAAATCTATYACAAGCATCTGCATCCCCCAGCTCTGAATATGGACTTTATCTACATGATAAAAGATGTACACGTCTTGAGACTATGCCATTCTTTTTAAGTATTCAGTATCAATTTTGTTCAGGTACTTAATCTCTATTTCTTACTAGATGCTGCAATTACTGTCACACTATTTATCTTTTTTTCATCATGACTGTTAGTAACAATAACTTTTAGCCTTCAGTCCTCTCCAAGTTAGCCTGAAAAAAGTTATCTGATATTTAGAAACTGAAGAGCATTATCTCTGTGCATAAGCAGAATAAATGCTTAGATAACTATAAAGAAATAAGTATTAGAAACAGCTTAATAAGCGCACTGAGCTCACATTTACTGTAGCATATATAACACAGAGGCCTTATAAACATTTAAGTGTCTACTTATCTTTTTCTATCCCCTTAAAAAAAACAAATCAATCATACCTGGCTCTGTCGAACAAGCGAGTCTTTCTGAAATAAGTTGTCTACAGTTGTTTTTTCACTAGCATTTAAAACCTGTTTAAGAAAAAAAAAAGATTATTATTTCCTGGAAAAGAAAGCTTGCTACAAAAACAAACTGGGTACATACTAACTTCTGAGCTTTCTACAAATTCAGAATGCTGCCTTCACTCTTACCCTTGCCTCTTTCAAGTCAATGACATTATATATTTGGATATTTCTTTATAGCTTGTTAGACTAAAAACTGTGAAAATGAGACTGAGAATATAACTCAAATGAATGGTCACAGACAGACTGGACATTGCACCTTCATTGATTCTATTGACTRTACTCAAATTACTTCAAATCTCATTTATGCGTGTAGACTTAAGATAAAAGACATTTTCCACGACCTTAATGCATCCTTAACATAAATAAATAAAAACAAACTCCCCCATCCTTCTATCTGCTCTTCCACATTGTTGGCTCTCACTAGAGTTGCAACAAACAGAACAGAAGAGGCTTTTTCAAGAACAAACCAACCAAAGAAAGCCAAGCCACCCCCCAGCAAGTGTGCAGCAGGAATCCTAGCAAAAGCTATTTTATGACTAAGAAAGCAGCCACAATCATAKATTTTACAAAGGCAGAGTGACTTGCCTTATTGTTTTATCTTCCTAAACATACTCTGGCAGCAAATGCTGAAAGCCTTGTTGGCAGAGACAAGATGATTACTGCTAAACCAAGAATGCAAAGATTTCTCTCAAGATAAATGACAATTGGGATTGCTAAGTGCTAGACAGCTTGAGATCACATGTACTTCTTCTAAGAAGAGCAAAATTATGCCTGTCCCACAAAAACATTATGACTATTGACCGACACACACACACACACACACACACACATATAGATATATCTCCAGCTATTTCCAGAATCTTCTAGGTGTATGAAAAAAGCTTAAGATACAAACAATACCTTTTAAGATCCTTCACACTCATAGTTTCCATTTAAAGCTGAATATTTAGGTAAACTAGCTTTTCACAATATATAGCTGTTTAATATTTATCTCAATAAAAATCAAATCAATCTTAAATTTTCTTTCATCTTAAATCTCGAATGTTTGAAAGGTTAGAATTGTAGGAGCAAGCATTTAGCTTTAAAATAGACTGCTTCAGAAAACTTCATTTTTTCCCACCCCCACCRAAGAAGCTTACTGTGATTTCACATGCAGTTTCATCCTCCAGTGCAGATTGTATTCTATCTCTAGAAATAAAATTGCAAACCTTAATGGTTAAAAGAAAGCTAGAAAAAAAMCACCAAAATGCATAATACCCATTGCTTGCATGGCACATTGAAATAAAGTGCTTAAAGCTACCTTTACAAAGAAAAAAATATATGAAAATGCAAAAAGCTACAAAGGTAATAGAAGTAGCATTGTTGGTAAATTTCCTTTCCATTAACAGATGGAAAACAGCATCTCCAGCAGGTCGAGGGAGGTGGTTGTCCCCGAGGTGGTCGTCCCCCTATACAAAGTCCTGGTGAGGCCACATCTGGAGACTGTGTGCAGTTCTGGGCTCCCCAGTAYAAGAGGGATGTGGAGCTGCTGGAGAGAGTCCAGCGCAGGGCTACCGGGATGATCAGAGGCCTGGAACATCTGCCCTGTGAGCAAAGGCTGAGAGAGCTGGGCCTGTTCAGCCTGGAGAAGAGGAGGCTGAGGGGGGACCTGATCAGCGTGTATAAATACCTCAAGGGAGGCAGGGAGGAGGAGGGGGCGGCCTCTTTTCAGTGGTGGCCACTGAGAGGACTAGAGGAAAYGGCCACAAAGTGAAGCACCAGAAGTCCCACAGGAACTTATGGAAATATTTCTTSACWGTGAGGGTGACAAGAGCCCTGGCACAGGCTGCCCAGAGAGGTTGTGGAGTCTCTTTCTCTGGAGATCTTCCAAACCTGCTTGGACGCAGCCCTGTGCCATGTGCTCTAGGTGACCSTGTGTGTGCAGAGGGATGGATTKGATGATCTCTAAGGTTCCCTTCTAACCTTAGGGATTCTATGATTCCATGATAATAAATAGGTTTAATTATAAGCATCTAGTTCCATTAAAAATGCTTAATAGTTACTTCATTCAAGATTCATCATTTCACAAACAATAACTCCAGGAAAGAGATCAATTAAAAAATATACAGTCTGTGCTTTCAAAGGCGTTACCTATAAAGTGAGGACAAGAGTCTCCATGTTACCATCTCCTGCTTGAGAAGCCACAGGACACTGGCAGTCTTTGAAAACTTCTGCTGTCCAGGAGTTGCTCGATAAACAATTTTCCCCAGTATATTCACCTGATGTAAATAAATTTACATTTGGTTAGTACTGCCCACCATCATTTTTTTCTAAGCACAAACAATCTTTTCGGGATGACAAATGCTGCCTCAACGTCTAACTTTAATTTTGCATATTCCAGGTGCCTTAAAACAACCACTCTGTCTTCCACAATCATATAGATAGTAACCTTCTTAACAGTGATCAGCAAGAGGACTCCCTGAAACCTCCTGTTCCACTTCAGCTTTAAAGTTCCACATGATAACTCAGCTTTCCTTTTCTCCTTCCCATTTGGGCACAGGACTACGGTACACGTTTCCTTAAAGACCTCAGCATTCTCCATCAGTCCCCAAATCAGATTAATCTGTACAGAACACACACAGCTGGCAACCTTCTTCTACCCTGAAATCATTTTCTTAACAGGGACACAGGTGCAAAGCCTTTCAAAACCAACATCAACAAAATGATCTGCCCTCTTCTSTGTGACCAACACTTATTGATAGCAGCATATTGTCCTCTTTCCAAACTGTCAGCTCCTGTCACTAGCAATCAACAGCCGATGAAAATCAAAAACAATGTCTAAAAGCAAGGATGCTGGAAACCTGCTGTGGAAGCCTTTATGGCCAGCTTATTCAGCATGTACTGGRGATCAATAAAAGTACTGTGATACAGTGTATTTATTTATATCTGAGAGTCATGTACTCAATTCACTTTTATCAACACAAATATCTCTGCTTTGCTCATATTCATCACCACTTGGTACCTGCAACAAACACTTAAAAATTTAGCAAGTGACATAACGGACATTTCTGTGCCAAAGTAGCACAAGAGCAGAGAGAGATGCTCATCAGTGCTGCCATTCAATGACTCACAAGACTGCAACCAAATTGAAGATTTAAATCATCTATGTTYAGCATCGTGACATCTCAGCTTCAAGAAAAACAGCAATCCAACTCAGAGAACACAAAAACGACCAACAATTTACCTGGTTGTTGCAAATACTTTCATACTCATCCACCAGTTCAAAAATGGTAGTTGATGTATGCTTCAAGAAGGAGTGCAGAAAATCTGAGTACATGCTCATAGTAGCTAGAATATATTTAAGCAAAAAGCAGTTTAAGCCATGTTAGCAAGACTTGGGAAAACTTGGTTAAAAACAAACAAAACYTCCAAACCCCATTCTACTAGAAAAACTCTTCAGATGACAAAATAGCCATCAATAAACTGAAATCCAGGCAATGATGATATGAACTATTTATATCCCATTAAATCATAAACACCAGCTAAGAAAGTTAGGCAGAAGATAAACAGTAAGCTTTGTGCACRTCAAATAATTACATGTTTTTGGTTATAAAGCTGTCCGAGGGACAGTTTTAAACACAAACTCCTCTATGTTTCTCCATGAAAGAGAAGACTTGGAGAAGGAAGAACTGGAGAAACGGTGCCTTAAACCACCAAAGCATCTACTGATTGYCCCTCAACATCAGGTTGCACAAAACACACCAACTGGATAAACCTCAGCAACTTGAAAGGATACTTTCCAAGTAGACTGCTCTTGTTACCAAGTGTATCAGCAAAATAATACATAAAAATATTAAAATAATGACATRTGTTTACACACTCTACAAGATGTGATTATTATGAAAACTTCCAGTCATCCTACCAGCTTCCCCAGGATCGTCCTCACGCAGCAGCACAGCGCTCATAGTGACATCTTCTGTCATATTGGACATGTCTAGATTTGTAAACATTCCTGTCTGCTGAGGTGACAGTGCCATTGTCCAGTTGCTTTCATCCAACTAMAAAATGTAACAGAATAAGGAAAATAAAGAACAATTTCAGACTGATATATATATATATATATAAAAAAAAATCACTCAAGTAATTATTTTTAGTACAGAGTTCAAAAAATTCTGAAAATTAATAATGTACTGCCTTGAGATAAAACATAATTGTCTTTAACAAACACTTCCAAACAAACAAACTTGTCAGGAAAAGTGACAAGTAATTTTCAATTAATTTATTCAGGAAGTAATTAACCTATAGATTAATTTAGTAAGACCTTGAATTTTAAAACACTGTATTTTTTTCCACTTTTTGGTTCAAAACAGATGCATTCCTCCGCCCTATCACATTCTATCATCTTAAACCTTTACTAGTTAATTTATGTTGCCCAAAGTGAAAGAAGGCCAAATAATACTGACCATGCATCTGTGAAAGAACAAACAAAATAGTTTTAAGGCAACTCGCCAAGAAGACTGAAAGCCCAAAGAAAGGGTTTCTGATTCAGATTTTAAGTATTTTATGAAACAAAGCAATATATTTTTAAAATGAGTACTTGGTAAAGTGAAATGGGGAGACACAGACATACCTAGACTTTCCTGGGCTATTTCAGGGGAGGTATCTGCTACCATATCTGACATGAAAGCAGCCAACTGGCCCAGGCAGGAGCGATTGCACAGACAGGGCAGCTTCCTACAGCTGTTTCCAGGGCAGCAATTAACACCATATGGAAGAACCAAGAATTGTGCCACTGGGAGATTCTTTTCCCTGACTGTTAAGATGGTCCTGTCCAAACGAGTAAGAACAGGAGACTTGATAACAGAGCAGTGGCTTAAACAGACCAAAGAACTGTGGCCACACACCTGTGTGTATGTGAATACCACTTATTCTTCCTTATATGYCACAGTTTCTGCCCACAGTGTTGCTCTTGGCCAATTTCTTTCTGCCTTTATTGCCCCTAGCCCACCAGAACAGAACGCTGTGGCACTCCGAACTGCCCAGAGCAGAAGGGCAAAAGTAACAAGAAACTCAGTTCCAGTAAAATCACACCAGCTCTCTGAGGGAAATACAAAAAGTCTAATGAGTGTTCTTATGAGTCCTACAAGTCTAATGAGTGTTCATCAGATAAACTTCTATAAGACATAATTTAAAGCTTTTTTTCTTCCATAACCCTCCTTTGAAAACAGTTACCTAGTCCCCAGTTTCTCCCCAATAACCCAAACAGGATTCTTTATATCCAAATAAGAGCCCTAAATACTAAGCTAATACAAACACGACTCAAGGGAAAAAAAAAAATCAGGGACAAAAAAAATCACATCTTAACTCACTTTGAGTCGATTTAGAAAATAAATGGAGATAAAGTATTTTAAAAATCCCTCCTGATGCTTTCTCTAATCAATGGTTATCCAAAGATACAGTAAGAAGATAATGAATGCTATCAGAACAGCCATTGGAGATGCTTGATCTTCTGAGCTGTATTTTGTATTCTCTCATATTGGAGAGTGTCAAAATGAGAAAAAAAAATCTACAAATTTAATTTGATGATATAAAACACTTCTGTCTGAGGAATCTGTAAAACAAGCAAAGTCAAGATTTTTGCAGTCAAATCTGATGTGACAGGAGCAGCTTAGCACATATGGTATATTTAGGAAGTCCTTAAAACCCTATTTATACCTCATTGCATCATCTTCAGGAACAGAGAGAAAACATCACAGCAATACAGCAAGCTGGAACCACCCACAGATTCTCTGGGGCAAACAACACTGAAACACTGCAAACTTGTAAGAAGTTACAAGTTTTACATGAGCAAAAGAGAAAGATTTGCTCTGGCCCTCTTACCATGGAGAGGCTGCCAAAAAGTCCAGGAGTSTGCAGAATTTGAGGTGACTTTCCTCCTGTTCCCAAGATGACAGAGATATCTGGCAGCTTGCTGGAGCTTCGAGATAGGGCACTAACTGAAAGAGAAAGACCTTTTTCTGCAAAGGAAACATAATTAAGGCAATTGTCCTCTACACTAGGCGTTCCAAAAGAAATCTTTCAACCGAGATCCAAGTATTTATGAAATTCAGCCTGTAGCCACAGAAAAAACAGGCAAACCAGTCTCGTGGAGAAATAAGCTGTTCCTGTCCGTCATTACTTTGCTCCATCCCAAGGCTCGTACCAAACCCACAAGTGCTAATAATGTAACTTTACCTTCTACAGACGTATTTATGCTAGGGTATACAAACACCCTATTAACAGGGTCTGAGGCACACTCTGGGCCTCATTTCCCAACTCAGGGACAAATTTCTGTAAAGGCAGATTGCATCTACTGTCATTTCAGTTCTTCCTCAAGAAGAGGCAGCATTCCATATAAAACTCAATCAGAGTGAACACCAACACAGTGTATCTCAAATACTACTATTTAAGAGTTCCTTGATTCCATAATTCACATCATGAGCATGCAAAACATTAGATCTCCAGGTACACTTGGAAATTGGTCTCCAAAACCTTAAGGCAAATGGCAAACCACAAATCTGCTCTACTAAGCACTGGATCTGTTCCAGATGCTCCTGCACAGTGACATGGAAGCTGGTGCTCCCACAGGTATTTAGTATATGTTAAAAAATGCTTGGAAAGATTTACCACCCTAGGAAAAAAAAAGAAACCTGTCTTGACAGTTAAAAAAAATAGTTTTGTTGTGTTTAAACAGAATTACATGTGCTATGACTATGGTTTGTGTCCACTGTCTTTCTGCTGGCGCCACCAAGAATACTCTGGATCTACCTCTCTCTACTCCCATCAGGCATTTACATTCATGGATAAGGCTTCAGACTGAACAATCCCAACTCCCTTTATTCATCCTTGTTGCCCAGATGCTCCAGTCCCTTAATCATCTTCACAGCCCTTCACTGGGTGCACTCCAGTGTTTCCATGAGCTTTTTGTTAGGAATTATTATCACTTACGAAGTTAAAGCATATTCTTCATTTAACTGGAAATTGAAGAAAAGAAAATCTTACATGGCTGGCGAAGCAACGAACCAGGCGTCCGGGGAAGCAACTGGCCTCTGGGCGTCATGTTTCCAATAGTGTCATCCAGGGGCGTAAGAACTGATTGATAAAGGCAGTTAAGAAACACTCCTAAACACTCGTTCAGCTCTACCCACAGTGACTGTGAACACTTGGAAAGAAACAATCTTTGATGTAGCAAAAACATTATAAGGAATACGCACCTTGTCCTTTAAGCATAGCAAGGATAAAGCAGAAAGTTSCTTTCAATAAACCCAGATTAGGTCATGAAATATTTCACTAGAATCTTAAAAGTTAGCAGGGACACTCCAAAGCAAAGTTCAGAAACAAGAGCATGACGGGTCTAGGACACCCTGATTCTCATCGCTGCTTGGTTCAAGAATATCTCCCTTTGCAAGGAGTTGACATAACTGGTTAACGTAACTGATAGTCAGCAAATCTGAGACTGTATGCATAAAAACAAAACAAAAACAAAAAAAACCAACAACAAAAGCTCTCTTACTCTCTATTCCAGCATGCTGATGACTTGAACGTAAAGGTCTCTGTTGCTCTCTTTTGCTTCTTCCTCTCAGCTAACTAAGTACAAAGCCCTATGCATGGTTTACTAGGAAGTAGTGCAAAAGTTCCAGTCTCCTAAGTTATGTCAGTGTCCAAGAACATCCTGATTCAGGAGGACAATGATAATCACGGCCAATATCTTGCAAGCTATATTCTGCTTACAAAAAAAGAAATAGATGCATGAGAAGATTTAATGAACTACTTTGTTATCACAGTCAGAAAAATAGCTGTCACTGATTGTCAAAATGTATAAGTTTTATTAGTACAGTTATTAGTGTAAGTTTTATTAGTATAAGTTTTATTCTGTCAAAATGTTAATCTATGCACGAGCACTTCTCTTGCCATTACTGTGAATGGGAAGCTAAGCTATATTAAACAATATACACAGATAAAAGGAAKATATACGTTAAAGGATATAAAGTTAAGGCATAAGATGGCAAAGAAAGCTCAAGGTTGTAACTGGCTACAGCTTATGCAGATCTCTAGGCCAAGCTCAACCTGAGCTGTGAGGCCGGGGAAGCACCAAGCCCRCTGCGGGCACATGTTTGTAAGGGCAGGAATGCACATGTACCTGCGTTAGCCCCCAGCCCAAGGCTGAATGCAGATACTCACAAAAGCCAGCGTGTTGGGTGACAGAGCAGTGGAACAGGCTGTCCAGGGGGGTTGTGGAAACTCCTTCTCTGGAGCTCTTCCAAACCTGCCTGGATGCCGCCCTGTGCCACATGCTCTAGGTGCGCCTGCTTGAGCGGGCAGGTTGGACTGGATGATCTCTAGAGGTCCCTGCCAACCTTGAATATTC